>NW_018362843.1:0-1851 GCF_002078875.1 Numida meleagris
TTCATGTAAGTGGTGATAGCCCAGCTCTTCATTTGTCTGGATCTCTCTGGAGAGCCTCTCTACAATCTTTAAGCAAACTTCAAGCACTGCATTGTGGAAATCCCATTTTATTAAACAGATGCTGAGAGAGTCAGCAGTGGCCTACATTCAGACACACACTTATACACTGAAAATGTAAACAAAGCAGATTCATTCCTTAGTAGAACTGAGATGAATGAAAAAATATTTACCTCAAGAACAATAAATGTACATGACATTGAGGATTTCAATAACGGAGTGTAAACTTATCACAATTCAGAAGCATCCATGAAATCACTTTCCTAACAGCACACTTGAGCTCCTTGTTTCTCATACTGTAGACGAGAGGGTTCAAGTTTGGAGGAACCAGTGAGTACAGAACTGCAACCACCAGTTCCAGGGATGGGGAGGAAACAGAGGCAGGTTTCAGGTAGGGAAAAATATCAGTGCTGACAAACAGGGAGACAACCATGTGAGGGAGGCACATGGAAAGGGCTCTGTGTCATCCCTGCTCAGAGGGCAGCCTCAGCACAGCCCTGAAGATCTGCACACAGGAGAAAAAAAATGAATACAAAACACTCAGATGCTAAAGAGACAACAACCACAAGAGGACACATTTTCCTGATGTTGGCATCTGAGCAGGAGAGCTTGAGGATCTGAGGGATCTCACAGCAGAACTGGTCCATTGCCTTGGCAGAACGGCAGCAAAAATGTATTGGCAGTGTGTAGGACAGAACTGAGGAACCCACTGCCCCAGGCAGCTGCTGCCATGGTGGCACAAGCTCTGCTGCCCAGGAGGGTCCCAAAGTGCAGGGGCTTGCAGGTGGTGACATAGCAGTCATAGGACATCACAGTGAGAAGATAAAGTTCTGCTGACATCAAGAAGACAAAGAAAAAGCACTGTGCAGCACATCCAGCACAGGAGATGTCCCTGGTGTCCCAGAGGGCATTGGCCATGGCTTTGGGGAGTGTGGTGGAGATGCAGCCCAGGTGGAGGAGGGCGAGGTTGAGGAGGAAGAAGTCCATGGGGGTGTGCAGGCGGTGGTCGCAGGCTACGGCTGTGCTGATGAGGCTGTTGCCCAGGAGGGCAGCCAGGTAGATGGCCAGGAGGAGCCAGAAGAGCAGGAGCTGCAGCTGATGCATGTCTGCAAATGGCAGGAGGAGGAACTCACTGATGGAGCTGCTCTTGGGCATCTGCTGCCTCTGGGCATGGGGACATGTCCCAGGAGTACAACAGTTAGGGACAAATCTTTCTATGAGGAGAATGTTCATTCAGCTACATTACATGAGCTACATTTCATGATATTTCTTTTTCCATGAGGGCTTCTGCCCTCATTCTCTCTAGGAAGCAGTCTTGTACAAGTAAGTAGATGGGAACATTGGTGGTGGTGGTGGGAACAGATTTTCTTTTCGGAATTTGTCAGATTGAACAACTTCTAATGGAGAAGTGCTTGTCAGCATCTGCACCCCAATGCCAGAAATATGTGGATCTGAAAAATACGTTTTTTTCTGCACCCCCACCTCCCCCTCACCATGCCCCAGGAGTGTTTGCAGTAGTCATAAATCCTGAGCACTTCAGCTGCACTCAGTGTGAATGGCTGTGAGACCTGAGAGGCAAAGAGATTCACTTCAGCTTAGTGCAAGGAAAGAGGAGCTGGTTGAATTTGTTTCCAGTTGCCCTCAGCTTGCCAATTTCGGGGATGAAGGGTGATTGCACTGTGATGAAAAGAAGCCAGACCCTGCTGAGAGCAGAGGAATCCACTGCCCATCACTCTGCATCCACCCTAGCTCAAGGTACCTGAGCAAGATCTAAGCACCACAGTTTTAGCAAAG
>NW_018362843.1:4751-5944 GCF_002078875.1 Numida meleagris
TCCTGAATTCATCCAGGCAAGTATATGCCGATACAATCTCTGTATTGTTGCCAGGTTTCCTCCTCTTCTTTCCACTTTCTTTAGGCTTCCGTTTTATATTCGGGTTGGACCCTTTCTCCATTCATGCAGGACTTGTGGCATTTTTGCCTGATTTCCTCCTCTTTGGGATGAACCTCTTTTGCTTGCATGAGGTGAACCTTGGATATTAATCAGTTTTTTGGATCCCTATCGTCCCTAGAGCCTGACAATGTTGGACTGTACCCCACAGACACTTGCAGAAGCCAAGGCCTGCTCTCCTGACGCCCAGGGCTGGGAGCTTGTCTTTTGCTCTCCCTTCAGAAACCTCAGCTTCACCATCTCATGGTCACTGCAGCCCAGGGTCTCTTTGGTGTTACGTTCCCAACAAGCCCTCCTTGCACGTGAGTATGAGATCCAGCAGAGCAGCTCTCCTCTCTGGCTCCTCTATGACTTGGATCAGGAAGCTGTCCTTTGTGCTCTCCAGGAATCTTCTGGATGGCTCATGTCTTGCTGTGTTGTCCTTCCAGTAGATACTGAAATGAATAAGGTACCAGGTGGAATCAAGATCCTGATACCATGAGGCGAGTGTTTATCTGTAGAGGGCATTTCTTCTTCCTGACCAGGGTGCCAAAAACAGACACTGACACTCTCCTCTTTAAGCCATTTCCATTAGCTCTCAGCTCTCTCCTGTGCCATCACTGTCAGAGCTCAGTGCACTTTCAAATATTTTGAATATCCACTTGAATAATGGTTTCAGCCTGGCTACACCTTGTGTCTTCACCATGGTATTGGTGTTCAGGAGGTGGCACAGAGGCATTAGACCCCTTTGTGGGGTAGAGGTTGTCTAACAAGCACTGACCCCATTATGGCACGGCTGTCATGAAGGTCCTGTGCTGCATTTGCCTGCTGCATTTGGGTGTGCTGGACACCCCGGGAACTGGATGACACTAGGCTTCTTCTGATGCCAATAAAATGAAAGCCCAGAAAGAAACTGAGGTGTCATCAGTGAAAGAACAAAGATGTGTCATAGCTTTGTATTGCCTTGAGCTGCAGAATATGCAGTAGATGGAGCACAGAGAAAGACCTGGCTCTTCATCTGGTGAGCTCATCCATTTGGTCAGCTGAATAACTCTGCAGACTCCATGGGGATGTGGGAGAAGGCACAGTCGGGTGCT
>NW_018362844.1:0-1483 GCF_002078875.1 Numida meleagris
TTGTGCAAACTATGAGTGTGCTGAACCATCTGTGAACACAAACACAAGTATGTTGTATGCACATGTGCACTGCAACTGTATGTTTGCTCACCATCCTATGTGACAGCCTGTGTGGGGCACATCAATGGGGGCAATGTGTGTGTGACTGCATGTGTGCAACCCCATGGGAGATCCCAAAGCTACCTCCCCTTGGGGACCACAATTACAACATTGAGGAGGTGACATCACGTCACTTCTTGTCCCAAAAGGGGAACTGGCAGCAGCTCTCCGGACACTCCCTGTCCCAGCTGCAGTCTCACTGTCCCCAAGCTGCTCCTGCCTCATGCAAACAATGGCGCTGGCCCTCATCCTGGGTGAGTGACAATGGGGACGTGGTGCCACGGGGGTGGGTGGCCCCGTGTGGGATCAGGACCGTGTTCCTTGCAGGTTGGTGCCTGTTGGCAGCCAGCAGGGCACAGCAGCGTGAGTATGGGGACAGGGGGAGAATGGGGAGAGAGGGAGGGGAGCATGGGGAGGGGTCCATCAGAGGGGTCCAGGAGGGTGTGCAGGGACAAGGCTGACTGCTGTCCCTTGTCCTAGTGCCCCGACCCTCCCTGTCACTGCACCCCAGCCAGGGGGTGTCCGTGGGGGACAATGTCACCCTGCAGTGCCACCTGTCTCGTCTGGCTGCCCGGGTCTGGCTGTACCAGGATGGAGGTTGGACATACAGAAAGAGCAAGGACAAGAAGCAGGACGCAGCTGAGTTCTCCTTCGTCAGCACAAGTCGGGAACACGCAGGTACATATCGGTGCCAGTACAGGGTGTCTGAGTCAGCAAAGATATCAGAGAAGAGTGATCCTGTGGAGCTGGTGGTGACAGGTGAGGGCACTGGGGACAGCAGACAGTTCTGGGTGCTCCCAACAGAACAACTTCCCAATGCTGTCCCCTCCTTTCATGCAGATCACAGCTTCCTTCCACCCAGCATCTCCCTTCACACCAAGGAATGTGTGGGGACAGGGACCAATGTCACCATATGGTGCAGGAACAAGGGTTTTGGGGCCACCTTCCTCCTGCACAAAGATGGGCACTCAGCCCCAGTCCAGCACCAGGAATCCAACGTTGCGGGTACAGCCACCTTCACCCTCTTTGGGGTGACCCCAGCTGACACTGGCACCTATCAATGCTCCTACCGCCCCTGGCGTTACCCCTTTGTGTCCTCACCCCTTGGGAGCAGCGTGACACTGGAGGTGGCACCCACACCTGCACCCCCAGGTGGGTGTCATCCCCATTTGGGTACCCCTCAGTGTCACCCATGGGAGGCCATGTCACCTCCTGTCCCCATGGAGGTGGTGGGTGGGGATGTGATAACCTGATCACTCAGACCCCACAGGTGCTACATTTACTTCTCATGGGAACCTGGTGGTTGTGGTGGCTGGGGGCTGCACTGCTGCCTTTGTCTTCATCCTCATCCTTGTCATCTTCTTCTTCCTCGCCACCCGCAGAC
>NW_018362844.1:4113-6064 GCF_002078875.1 Numida meleagris
GTAGGCAGATAGATGGACAGAGAGGTGGAAGGATGGAGAGAGAGACGGACAGAAAGTGCTGGGACCTTTGGTGTGTCCGTACTGGATCAGGAGGTGCAGCCCCCGGAGCAGGCAGCCCAGCAGGAGGAGGACAGGCAGATGGATGAGAACGCAGTGGGGCAAAGTGCCCCCACAGTGCTGGAAAAAGGAATTAGTCCCGCCAGCCGCCCATCACCCTCCTGCAGCTTTTCCAGAGCCACGCTCGACGCCGGCCCCTCTGCCTGCTGCTGCTGTTCCAGGGTGAGGTGCACAGCTACAGCGACGTGCAGGGGAGGAGGAACCATTGCACCCGCACCTTCATCCTGCGCCTGGGCTTGTGCCTGGGGGAAACTGCAGCTGTTTCCTCCCCAGCATTCCTCCCTGTTTCTGGAGATGACTGGTGCTGATCAAGGCTCTGTGCACAGACTTGCACATGTATCAGCATCTGTGCGTGTTTATGTGTGTGTCAGTGTCTGTGCATGCATTTGCACTTGAGAATGCTGGCTGGCTTTCTGAGAGCAAGGCAAGGTCCATCCCTTGTTCCTGTCCTCCGAATTCAGTCCGCAGAATTCTTTCCTGATCTCCTGGATCTGGCAGCACCACACGCAGTGGCTGAGAGCTTTTCCGTTCAGCAGGGAATGGGCTCTGCAGGGCTGTCCCTTGTTGGTGCCAGGATGTCAGCGTTGCAGCAGCAGTGTGTTGAATGCGGTGCTCACATCTGTTGGGATCTCCACCCTTTGCGCCCCACGTTGGGCCCGTACCACAAGGACTGCGGTACTGGCACTCAGCAGCAGCTCAGCACCACACAGCTTGGATTCTCACTTCCACGTCCCAGTGGAATCAGGGAGAGACTTGGAATAAAAATGCTGGAACTTGCAGGCTGAGATAAAATCTATTTACTAAGAGACAACAGGGAGAGAGAAGTAGCAGTAATGATAATAATAAATTTTTATAGATGTGTATTTACACATATGTATTTATAAACAAATGCTGCACAAAGCAGTTGCTCACCACTTGCCGACTCATGCTAGAAGCAGAACAGAGGGGAGGCAGCATTTAGCGTTTGGTGCATTTTGAGTTTTGTGGGATTGCAAAGCACTGGAAGTGCCTCCAAGAGGATTTTGGGGGTGTTAGATTTGAGGTATGTGGGTTTGTGGGGTCAGGATGTGGACAGGAACTCAGCATCGAGATGCCCCAAGCAGCGAATGTGGGGTGTGTTCTGAGTGAGGCACATGGGGAGGGGAGGCATCAGCGAGATCCCCCAGTGCCCAGCGCAGCATGGATAGCGGGAGGCTGGGAGACAGCGGGGGACCACGAGGGGTCGGAGGTCACAGTTCAGCAGAGTTCAGACCCTTGCTTTCACCGGGGAGCACCTGGGGACTGTGAGAGGTCGGTTGTGTTTTTGCAGTGGAAATTTCCAGTATTCTCTACATGTAGTCTAGGCTCTCACTAAACTTCTAACCTTCTCGGGGAGCAGTTGTTCTTTCTGTAGTGTAGGCCTTTTATTGAAGATATAACATGCTGATGAAACACTTGTTCTGTGCACAGTGCAGGCTCTCACTGAACTTGTAACCCTCCTGTGTAACCGTTAAACTAATGAATAGGGTGAAGTTGAAGATGAAGATGTTCCAACTTGGAAGAGAAGGAAGATATGCAGGACAGCCTAGGACAGGACAGGATGGGGAGAGTCAAGTACAGGACAGAACGAGTGTACCAACTTGGAAGTATTGCCTCCCTATCAAAATACAAACAAGACAGATATGCTGACTTTGAAATATCTTCTCCTCCGATCAAGGTAAAAGCAGAGCAGATGTGTTGACTCTGAATTATTGCAGATATTAAAAAATACAAAGCATGCCAAAAGACAACAGTTTGGTAATAGTCCTTCTACAGAGATGTATCTGAGTAACAGCATTGGGAAGACTGTGAGCCT
>NW_018362845.1:0-6019 GCF_002078875.1 Numida meleagris
TCATAAGAGGACTGTGGGAGGCCCGAGTTATGAAGAACAAAGAACATCAGAGAAAAGAGAAAGAAAGATTAGAAAAAAGCTCATTAGAGAAGTAAGTCAACTTTCCTGTTATTCTTTTTAATTAAATACATTATTGTTATCATAGAATCATCATAGAATGAAAGAATGGCTTGGGTTCATCAAGGATCATCAAGTTCCAACCACCCTGTCACAGGGAGGGCCACCAACCTCCAGATCTGGTACTAGATCAGGTTGCCCAGGGCCTCATCCAACCTGGTCTTGAACACCTGCAGGGATGGAGCAGCCACAGCCTCTCTGGGCAGCCTCATCCAGCACCTCACCACTCTCTCTGTAAAGAACTTCCCCCTGACATCCAGTCTAAACCTTCCCTCCTTGAGACTTAAAACCATTCTCCCTTGTCCTGTCACTACAAATCCAAGTAAAAAGTTGATTCCCCTCCTTTTTATAATCCCCTTTTAAACACTGGAAGGCTGCAATGAGGTCTCCTCACAGGAGACCCTCCTGTGAGGGTCCTCTCTTCTCCAGGCTGAACAAGCCCAGCTCCCTCAGCCTGTCCTCACAGGGGAGGTGCTTCAGCCCTATGATCACTTTGGTGGCCCTCCTCTAGACCCTCTCCAACAGCTCCACGTCTTTTCTGTATTGGGGGCCCCAGACCTGGATGCAGTACTCCAGATGGGGCCTCACAAGGGCAGAGTAGAGAGGGACAGTCACCTCCTTGTTCCTGCAGGCCACCCCTCTTCTGATGGAAGCCAGAATACCATTTGCCTTCTGAGCTGCATGAGCACACTGCTGGCTCATGTTCAGTTTTTCATCCACCCAGACCCCCAGGTCCTTCTCCGCAGGGCTACTGTCAAGGAGTTCTTCTCCCAGTCTGTATACGGATCTCGGATTCCTCCAACCCAAGTGCAAAACCTTGCGCTTTGCTAAGTTGAACCTCATTACGTTCACCTTTTGAGTTTGTCAGGGTCCTTCTGGATGGCATCCCTTCCTTCTAATGAGTCAACCACACCACTCGGCTTGGTGACATCGGCAGAGTTGCTGAGGGTGCACTTGAGGCAGTCATCAATGCCATTTATGAAGATGCTGAAGAACACCAGTCCCAAGACAGACCCCTGGGGGACACCGCTCGTCACTGGCCTCTGCCTGGACATAGTGTCATTCACCACAACCTTCTGTCTATGGCCTTCCAACCAATTCCTTATCCACCGAATAGTCCACCCCTCAAATCCGTATCTCTCCAATTCAGAGATAAGGATGTGGTGGGGGACCATGTCAAAGGCCTCACACAAATCCAGGTAGATGACGTTGGTCACCTTCCCTTTGCCCACAGTGTCGTCACTCCATCATAGAAGGCCACCAGATTGGTCAGGCAAGACCTTCCCTTGGTAAAACCATGCTGTCTGTCTCAGATCATCTGCTCATCCCTCATGTGCCTTAATATGTTTTCCAGGAGGATCTGTTCCATGATCTTCCCAGTCACAGAGGTGAGGCTCAGCAGCTTGTAGACCCCGGGTTCTCCTTCCTCACTTTCTCGTAAATGGGAGAGACTTTTCCTTTTCTCCAGTCCCTGGGGACTTTGCTCAACAGCCGCAACTTTTCAAATATGATGGAGAGCGGCTCAGTAACCACATCAGCCAGCTCCTTAGGACCCTGGGATGCTTGTCATCTGGCCCCATAAACATTCAGTCTCATGAGGCAGTTTCGGAATTGCTCTGCCCTTACAGTGGGGGGGGAGGGATTTACTCCCCCAGATCCCACCTAGAGGCCCAGGGATGCAAGCTTCAGGGATGTGAGAAATCCTGCCTGCCAGCAAACAACGAGGCAAAAAAACTCATTTAGTGCCTCAGCCTTCTCCATATGTGTTGCAGCCAATTCTCTTTTCTCATTTATCAAAGGAGGTATGCTCTCTTTGGCCTGCCTCTTCTGGCCAATGTACCTATAGAATTCCTTCCTGTTATTTTTAACATCCCTCACCAAGTTCAGTTCCATCTGCACCTTGGCTTTCCTAAGCCCCTCTCTGCAAGTCCGACAGCATCCCTGTATTCTTCCCAGAATACAGGCCTTGCTTCCATAGCTGGTACAATCACTTTTCCTTCAGTCTGACCAGCTGGTCCTTGCCAAGCCATGCTGGTTTCCTGCCTCCCCTGCCCACTTTATTATTCTGAGGGTCCGAGAGCTCTTGTGCTCTCAGAAAGGCATCCTTAAAGAGTAGCTAGCTTTCCTCCACTCCTTTGTCTCTAAGGAGAGATTCCCAGGAGATTTCATCCAGCAATTTTTAAGCAGTCTAAAATTTGCTCTCCCACTGTTCAGGGTCCTGATCCCACTCTTTGCCTGGCCCGCGTTCCTCAAGGTCATACACTCAACCAGAACATGGTCACTGCAGCCTAGGCTGCCTCCAGTCTTAACATCTTTAATATTCTCCTTTGGACTGGTGAGCACCATATCCAGCAGTGCTTCACCCCTGGTTTGTCTGTCAATAGTTGAACCAGAATGTATTGTTATCCAGTAATACTGCTATAAACTAAGCATTATCAGATGATTCAATTTTTTTTTCTTTTTGGTTTGATTTCTTGATTTCATGCTGCCTTTTCTCAAAGGTTTTAAGAGAATTCCACGCAAAATATGGCTGTATTTCAATCGTCTCTGGTCTTTCCAAGGTAGATTGTAGCTTACTGATGGTGTATTTCACTTGTATACTGTGAATATTGTATTTGAAGAGAAAACTAATACATTTTACACCTTTCTATTTCTTATATGCTACATGAAAGTATAATTTTTATTATGGAATTCATGAAAATGTTCACAAAAGTACTATGAACTACGTTAAATCTTTTACTAAGTTGCAAGAAAAACAAAATAAGTGAAATAAATGGACACATGCAATTGCTTCTGAATAAGAGGGAGAAGATAGAATAAAAGTACTATCAGAGTACAGGGGTGCTATCTGGGCTTATAGAGACAGGATCAGAAATGCCAAGGCGCAGAGGGAACCGAACAGTTTTTGATCCACTTCACTGCTACTCATGCAGCCCGTATTTCAGCAGCTTATGTATTAGGATCTTATGTGGGACAGTGTCATAGGCCGTACTGAAGTCCAGGAAGACAATAGCGACTCTCCCCTCATCTATTAGGCTGGTCATTTCATATTAGAAACTTAGCAGAACGGTCTGGCATGACCTTCTCTTGGTGAATCTGAACTCCTGATGATTTTCTTCCCCTTCACGTGCCTGGAAATTACTGAATTCTAAAATCACTTAGATGGAAAAAGATTTCTAATGTCAACAAATACAACCATTAACATAGCACTGACAAGTCTATCACTAAACCATGTCCCTAAGCACTACATCTTCAAGCCTTTTAAATATATCCAGGGATGATGACTCAACTACTCCCTTGGGTAGCCCATTCCAATGCTTTACAACCTTGACAGTGAATAATTTTTTCCTAATATCCAACCTACATCTTCCTCTGTGCAACTTATGGCCATTTCCTCTTGTCCTACTGATTGTTCCTTGGGAAAAGAGACTGACCCCTGCCTCAGTACAGCTTCCACTGATGTAGTTATGGAGAGCAATAATGTCTCCCCTAAGTCTCTCTTTCTCTAGGCTAAGTAACTCTAGTTCCCTCAGCTGCTCCTCATAAGACTTGTCCTCTAGACCTGGAGCTGTCTTTACTGCCCTTCTTGGAACATGCTTCGGTATCTTGATGCCTTGCTTCCAGTGAAAGGACCAAAACTCTGCACAGTATTCAAGATGTGACCTCACCAGAGTTGAACACAAGGGTGCAATCATCTCCTTAGTCCAGCTAGCCACGCTTTCTGATTCAATCCAGGATGCTGTTGCACCTGAGCACATTGCTGGCTTGTATTTCTGCTGCCTACCAAGCTGTAAATCCAAGTCCCTTTCCACCAGGCTGCTTTAAAGCCATCCTTTCTCCAGCCTGTAGTGTTGCATAGGCTTGGTTGTGACCCGAGTTCAGCATCTGGCTTTTAGCCTTGTTGAACCTCACACAACTGGCTTTGACCCATTGGCCCAGCCATTAAGATCCCTCTGTAGAGCCTTCTTATTCTCAAGCAGATCAACATTTTTGCTTAACTTGGTGTTGTCTGCAAGCTTACTGAGGATACAGCTGAATACCCTTATTCATAGAATCATAGACTCATAGAATGGCCTGGGCTGAAAAGGACCTCAAAGATCATCGAGTTTCAACCCCCCTGCTGAGTGCAGGGTCGCCAACCACTAGACCAGGCTGCCCAGAGCCACATCCAGCCTGGCCTTGAATACCTCCAGGGACAGGGCATCCACAGCCTCCTTGGGCAACCTGTTCCAGAGTGTCACCACCCTTTGAGTGAAAAACTTCCTCCCAACATCTAAGCTAAACCTCCCCTGTCTCAGTTTAAAACCATTCCCCCTTGCCCTATCACTATCTACCCTTGTGAACAATCGTTCCCCCTCCTGTTTATACGCTCCCTTCAAGTATTAGAAAGCCACACTGAGGTCTCCCTAGATCCTTCTCTTCTCCAAACTAAACAAGCTCAGTTCCCTCAATGTTTCCTCATAAGAGAGGTGCTCCAGCCCTCTGATCATCTTGGTGGCCCTCCTCTGAACTCATTCCAAGAGCTCCATATCTTTCCTGTGCAGGGGGCCCCAGGCCTGGACACAGTACTGCAGATAGGGCCTCAGAAGCGCTGAGTAGAGGGGGGGACCATCACCTCCCTCTCCCTGCTGGCCACTCCTCTTTTAATGCAGCACACAACATAGTTGGCCTTCTGGGCTGCGCACACTGCTGGCTCATGTCCAGCTTCTCATCCACCAGGACCCCCCACTCCCTCTCCACAGGGCTGCTCTCGAGGAGTTCTTACCCCAGTCTGTATAAATACCTGGGATTGCCCTGGCCCAAGTGCAGCACCTTACATTTGTCCTTGTTGAACCTTATTAGGTTCACATGAGCCCACTTCTCCAGCCTGTTCAGGTCCCTCTGGATGGCTTCCCTTCCCTCTAATGTATCAACTGCACCACTCAGCTTGGTGTCATCCGCAAACTTGCTGAGGGTGCACTCAATTCCATCGTCTATGTCATTGATAAAGATGTTGAAAAGCACTGGTCCCAAGACTGAGCCCTGGGGGACGCCACTCGTGACCGGCCTCCACCCTGACATAGAACCATTCATCACAACCCTTTGGCTGTGACCAGCCAACCAGTTCTTAATCCACCGAACAGTCCATCCTTCAAATCCGTACCTCTCCAATTTGGATAGAAGGATGTGATGAGGGACCCCGTCAAAGGCTTTGGAGAAGTCCAGGTAGATGACATCCATCGCCCTTCTCCCATCCACCAACGCTGTCACTCCATCATAGAAGGCCACCAGATTGATCAGGCAAGATCTGCCCTTGGTGAAGCCATGCTGGCTGTCTCGGATCACCTCTTTGTCACGTATGTGCCTTGACATATCTTCTAGGAGGATCTGCTCCACGATCTTCCCAGGCACAGAGGTGAGGCTCACCGGCCTGTAGTTCTCCGGGTCATCCTTTCTCCCTTTCTTACAAATGGGAGAAATGTTTCCCTTTCTCCAGTCACTAGGGACTTCACTGGACAGCCATGATTTTTCAAATATGATAGAGAGCAGCTCGGCAACCACCTCAGCCGTCTCTCTCAGAACCCTAGGATGGATATCATCTGGCCCCATGAACTTCCACACATTCAGTTTCATGAGGAGGTCTTGAACTTGTTCCACTGTTACAGTGGGACGGAATCCCTCTTCTCACCCACACCTCGAGGTTCAGGGTCTTGGCAGACACGGGGAGCCTAACCACCAGTGAAGACCAAGGCAAAGCACTTACTGAGCACCTCAGCATTTTCCATGTCTGAGGAAGCCACTGTTCCATCCTCATTTCTCAGAGGGGGAACACTCTCCTTGACCTGTGTCCTCCTGCCGGTGTACCTGTAGAACCCCTTCTTGTTATTTTTCACATCCCTAGCCAAGTTCAGCTCTATCTGCA
>NW_018362846.1:0-987 GCF_002078875.1 Numida meleagris
GCAATTCCAGCTTTGTCCGCTAGGGGGCGCTCGTTTTTCGGGCTCTTCCGAAGCGACCCGATCGCTTCCGAAGTTTCCCGAAGAGCTCCTCAATTCCCCGGATGTTCCCTGAAATCCCCGGATATTTCCCAGAATCCCCGGATGTTTCCCGCAATCCCCGGATGTTCCCCGGAGTTCCCCGATGTTCCCCGCAATCCCCGGATGTTTCCCGAAGCGCCGCGCTCGGACCGGAAGTGGCCCGAGCTCATCCCGAAGCTTTCCGAAGCGACCGGAAGTTGCGCGTCTCCTCCCCTCCCCGAACCGCTCCGATCTTTGCCGAAGCGTTCCGGAGCTACCGGAAGTGAGGCGGCGCGACCGGAAGTGGCGCTTTAAAAGCGCGGGCTTGCGGCACGACGCGAAGTTCTCGGTTTCTTCGGACGACGTCGACGTTTTTTGCACGGTACCGGGGGTTCACGGTGGTGAAGGCGGTGGAAACGGAGCCGTCCCCAACGCGGTGCGCCGGGGTTTGGGGGCGGAGAGGCGGGACGAGGGGGAAAAAGTCTGTTTTTGAGGGGAGAGGTGGAAAAATGAGGCGGGTGTTGAGGGGAAGGGGGGAAAATGGCGGCGGGTGCTGAGGGGAGAGGGGGGGAAAAATGGCGGCTGAGGTGGTGAGGGATAAAAATGCGGTTGTAAAAAGCGGGATTGAATTTTAGCGGTGGTTGAGGGAATGCGGGGGGGAATTGAGGGGGAATGGGGAAAAAAAATGCGGTTTTTGAAGGGAATTGGGTAAAAATGGCGGTTTTTGAGGGGGACAAAATGGCGGCGTGGGGTGAGGGGACAAAATGGCGGCGGGTGCTGAGGGGAAGGGGGAAGAAAATGAGGTTTAAAAACGGGATTAAATTTTAAGGGTGGTTGAGGGGATGCACGGGGGGGGAAATTGAGGGGGAATGTGGAAAAAAAATGCGGTTTTTGAAGGGAATTGGGTAAAAATGGCGGTTTTTGAGGGGG
>NW_018362846.1:3858-5840 GCF_002078875.1 Numida meleagris
GATTGATGGGATTATTGATGGAATTAAAGTAATCGTGGGAGTATTGATTAATTGGATTATTAATGGAATTATTTTGATTTCTATTCAGAATGACAGGATTATTAATGGATTAATGATGCTGTCGATTGATGAAATTACGGAATTTCTGTAATTATTGCTGGACTAATTGGATTATTGATTGGATTGAGGGGAATTATCGATGGATTAATGGAGTTACTGGTGAGATTCATGTACTTATTGATGCAATTATTAATAAACTCATGGAATTATTAATGGGATTATTAATAAACTGATGGGATTATTGGGAATAAATGTGTTATTGATGGATTGATTTGATTATTGATGGGATTTTTGCAATTAACGGAAATAATTGGATTGGTGGCTTCATTAATGGATTAGTGGGACTGAATTATTGATTGGATTATTGATGGATTAAGGAGATTATTAATGGAATTCAGGTAATTATCGATGGATTGTTTTATTGATGTAATGGGATTATTAATGAGATGGGATTGTTGGTGTCTTAATTGAATTATTAATCAAATTGGCATTGATGAGGTTATTAATGTGATTGAGATTATTGGTGGAATTATTAATGAAATTAATGGATTTATTTGAATAATGAGATTGATGGATGGGATTATCAATGGGATTCTTGTAATTAGTGATTAATGAGATTATTGATGAGATTGGGATTATTGATGGATGAACGGGATCGCTGGATTGATAGCGTGATGAATTACTGCGATTATTAATGTCTTAATTGAACTGTTGATGGGCTAATAGGATTATTAATGGATTGATGCTATTGATGGGATTAGAGCCATTGTTGATGGGATTAATAAGTAATTACTGATGGGCTGATGGGATTATTAATGGGAGAAATGGGATTATTGATGGCTTAATGGGATTATTGGCAAATTAATAAGATAATTAACAGTATTAAAGTTATTAATGGTGTATTAATGGGATTATTCATGGAATTGAAGACTTGACTAAATGATTGGATTATTGATGGCATTAATGCAATTATTAATGGGTTGATTAACGGGATTATTGATGGATTGGTGGGGTTAACGATGCATTAATGGGATTATTAATTGCATTGATGGGATTGTTGATGAATCAATGGGATTATTGGTGGAATTAATGGCATTAATGATGGATTGTTGGCGTTAATGATGCGTTTCCTGTAATTATTAATGAATTAATGAGATAATTGATGAGATTGATACGGTTATTGATGAATTAATAATATCATTGTTGGAATTAATGGGATTACTAATGGATTTATTGGATTATTGATGCCTTAATTGAATTACTAATGAATTTATAGGATCACTGATGAATTAATAAGATTATTAGTCCAGTTGATGGGATTATTGATGAATGGAATCACTGAATGAACTGATGAGATTATGAATTCATTAATGAGGTAATTGATGCCGTAATTATTGATGGCCTAATGGAATTATTGATGAGATTGTTCGGTTTAATGGGATTACTGATACAATTAACGGGATTACTGATGCAATTAACAGGATTATTGATGGGATTAATGGGATTGTTAATGAATTAATGAGTTTATTGATGAATTAATAAATCTATTGATGAATTAATGAAGTAGATGATGGACTGAAGTAATTATTAATGGGTCGATGGGATTACTTATTGATCAATGGGATTATTGACAGGATTAAAGCTATTAATGATGAATTAATGGGATTAATGGGAATATTAATGGTAATAACAGCATTATTGATGGGCTGCTGGGATTATTAATGCAATTAATGGGATTATTAATAGGATTATTGTTCCATGGATGGGATTCTTGGTGGTATTGATGAAATTATTGATGGAGCGATGGGATTATTAATGAATCAATGGCATTTATTGATGAGATTGATGGGCTCACTGATGGATTAATGGGTTTATTGATGGGATTATCGATCCTCTGATGGGATTATTAATGCAATTAATGG
>NW_018362847.1:0-2081 GCF_002078875.1 Numida meleagris
AGCCAGTATAAAGCTGTGGGATCCCAGTATAAACCAGTATGATCCCGGTATGAGCCAGTATAAACCAGTGTGATCCCAGTATGAGCCAGTATAAAGCACTGAGATCCCAGTATAAACCAGTATGATCCCAGTATGAGCCAGTATAAAGCAGTGAGGTCCCAGTATAAACCAGTATAAACCAGTATAACCCAGTACAAACCAGTATGATCCCAGTATAAACCAGTATAAAGCTGTGTGATCCCAGTATAAACCAGTATGATCCCAGTATAAGCCAGTATAAGCCAGTGAGATCCCAGTATAAACCAGTATGATCCCAGTATAAGCCAGTATAAAGCTCTGTGATCCAGTAAAAACCAGTATGATCCCAGTATAAGCCAGTGTGATCCCAGTATAAACCAGTATGTCCCCAGTATAAGGGAGTATAAAGCAGTGTGATCCCAGTATAAACCAGTGTGATCCCAGTATGAGCCAGTATAAAGCTGGGTGATCCCAGTATGAACCAGTATCATCCCAGTATAAGCCAGTATAAAGCAGTGTGATCCCAGTATAAACCAGTATGATCCCAGTATAAGCCAGTATAAACCAGTATGATTCCAGTATAAGCCAGTATAAAGCTCTGTGATCCCAGTATAGCCCAGTATAAACCAGTGTGATCCCAGTATGATCCCAGTAGAAACCAGTATAAACCAGTGTGATCCCAGTAGAAACCAGTATGATCCCAGTATGATCCCAGTATAAACCAGTAGAAACCAGTATGATCCCAGTATGATCCCAGTATAAACCAGTAGAAACCAGTGTGATCCCAGTATGATCCCAATATAAACCAGTGTGATCCCAGTATGATCCCAGTAGAAACCAGTATGATCCCAGTGTGATCCCACTATGGCCCAGTATAAACCAGTAGAAACCAGTGTGATCCCAGTATAACCCAGTATGATCCCAGTATAAACCAGTATGATCCCAGTATGATCCCAGTATGATCCCAGTATAACCCAGTGTGATCCCAGTATGGCCCAGTATAACCCAGTGTGATCCCAGTATGATCTCAGTATAACCCAGTGTGATCCCAGTATAAACCAGTATGATCCCAGTATAAACCAGTATGATCCCAGTATAAGCCAGTATAACCCAGTGAGATCCCAGTATAAACCAGTATGATCCCAGTATAACCCAGTGTGATCCCAGTATGTGCCACCACAATCCCAGTACAAACCAGTATAGCCCATCGACCAATGAGACTTGGCGAAAGAGCGGTCAGTCCCGCCCCCTTCCCGGCTTCCACCAATGAGCTTTGACGACAGGGCGCGTGATCCCGCCCCCTGTGACCTCTAACCAGTGAGGAGAGAGAGCTGCTTGATCCCACCCCGTTCCCAACTTTTAACCAATGAGAAGGGCCGAACCGAAAGTTGGTCCCACCCCCCCCTGTTCCATTGACCAATCGGAAGAGGCGGCGTCAGGCGGGCTGTGCTCACTCCACTTCCGGCGTCCGAAGAGCGCGGATCTCGGCGGGGGAACCGGGGAGCGGCGGTGAGGAGCGGGAAAACGGGGAAAAAACGCGAAAAAACGGGGAAAAAAAACGGAAATGAAGGGAAGAGAAGGGGGAGAGGGCCCGACCCGCGTTCCCCCCGCTGCCGCCAGTCCGGGCCGCGGGGTTTAGCGGCGTCGCAGAGCATCGCGTGGCGGCCGCGGGCTTCACCCGGAGCGGTGCCGTTCGCCGCCGGACTTTGCGGGGCCGCACAGAGGCACGGGGGGAGGGAGAATTTGGGGCGAAAAAGGGCGAAATTCGGCGTTTTAAGGCGGTTTTTCCGTAGGTGGCGGCGGAGGAGGAAGAGGAGCGGAACGGCGGCGGAGCGCAGCGCGGTTTGCTTTGTGCTTTTTTATTTTTTACCTCACGTTTCGCGTTTTTTCTCTCTCTCCCTTCGCGTTTCCCTGTATTCTTTTAGATTTTCCCTCTTTTTTCTGGAATATCTTCCTTTTTTTTCCTCTTATTTCGCGTTTTTCCGCCCGTTCCTTTCACGTGGTTCCGTTGTTCCCTCAGCGTTTTTTTCCCGCCCATTTCTCCTCATTCCCTTTTTTTTCCC
>NW_018362847.1:4170-5696 GCF_002078875.1 Numida meleagris
TTTCCCTCAGCTTTTCCATTTTTCCTCCAATTTCCCCTCAGCTTTTCCATTATTTTCCCCTCAGCTTTTCCCTCCAATTTTCCATTTTCCCTTTAATTTTCCCCTCAGCTTTTCCATTTTCTTTAATTTTCCCCTCAGATTTTCCATTATTTTCCCTCAGCTTTTCCCTCAAATTTTCCATTTTCCCACCAATTTTCCCCTCAGCTTTTCCATTATTTTCCCTCAGATTTTTTGTTTTTTCCCCTTTTTTCCTCTCAATTTTTTCCCTTTTTCTCTCAGTCTTTTCTTTCCTCCCCCCCCAAATTTCCCTCACTTTTTCCCCAATCCCTTTTTCCCCTCAAATTTCCCGATTTTTCCCCTTATTTTCCTTTTTCTCTCAGATTTTTCCTTTCCCCCCCACAATTTCTCCCCCTCACATTTCCCATTTTTTTTCTCATTTTCCTCTCCAATTTTCCCAGTTTTCCTTCCGCCCCCAATTTCCCCTCAGATTTTTCCCTTTTCTCCTTTTTCTCTCAGATTTTTCCTTTTTTCTCCCTTTTTCCCCTCAAATTTTCCTTTTTTTTCCCCCTCTTTTTCCCCCAAATTCATTTTCCCCCATTTTCCCCCCTTTCTGCCCATTTCCTCCCCAACTCTCCCCCTCATTCCCTGATTTTTGCCCATTTTCCCCCATATTTCCCCCTCAACTCCCGGAAATGTTAAAAAATAAAGGTTTTTTTTGCCTGTTTTTGTGCTTTTTTTGTCCTTTTTCCCCCCCACCTACCCCCCTTTAACATCATTGCTATGGGGCCGTCCCCATTTCTCCCCACTTTGGGGCCAAATTAAGCCCAAATCTGCCCCCAACACAAACGCACAACAGAAAATTTGGGGCCTTTTCCTCTTTTTTGCTGAAATTCTGTCAAAATCATTAAATTTCACCTCAGCACTGCACCTTTGGGGCCATTCCACTGCTTTTCACCCCAAAAATCATCAAAAAAACGCCCCCAACCCCTCGATCTTCTCCAGAAATCGAATGGTTTACGCAAACGTGGTGGAAACAGGGTTTAAAACTGAGAGAAAAAGTGAAATTTGGGCTACAAACGTTTGATTTTCTTTAGTACAGGCATCGCGCCGCCATGTTGAGTGCGGCATATTCCATATATGGGCATTGTGCCGCCATGTTGAGTGCGGCGCGTTCCATATATGGGCATTGCGCCGCCATGTTGAGTGCGGCGTATTCCATATATGGGCATTGCGCCGCCATGTTGAGTGTGCCGCGCTCTATGGATGAAAACTGCGCCGCCATGTTGAGTGTCCCGCGTTCCATATATGGGCAGCGCACCGCCCCGCTGCATCACGTGGCGCACGGCCCGCCTTCCTATTGGCTGGGGTGGTGAGCGGGCGCGGCGCTGCCTCTCCGCCGTTTCGGAGGCGGAAGCGGTGGCTGGCCCCGCACTTCCGGTTTCCGGTGGCGGAGCGGAAGGGGCGGTGCGCAGCGGCGATGGCGGCGGCGGTGGAGGAGGAGGAGGGGAGCGCTGAGGCGGCGGCGG
>NW_018362848.1:0-1610 GCF_002078875.1 Numida meleagris
AACACCCAGCTGATGGCCAGCAACACCCAACCGACCTCCAACACCCAACTGATGGCCAGCAACACCCAACTGATGACCAAGAACACCCAACTGATCTCCGGCAACACCCAACCCACCTCCACCAACACCCAACCCACCTCCACCAACACCCAACCCGCCTCCAACACCCAGCTGATGACCACTGCCGTACAACCGCTCCCCGCCAACACCCTGCTCCTGCTGAAAGCCGCCGAGGGCCGACCGACGCCGGGTGACGAAAACACCCCCCCGTCACGAACCCCCAAACCCAGAACCGCCGGTTGGGCGCTGTTGGGCGGCACCCCCCTTTTTTGGGCGCCCGCCCCTTCGGAAACCTCCAAACTCCAACAGTTGGTGGCGAAATACCACACAACACCCCCAGCAACAGGAGGAGGGCCCCGAACCCAATGCCCCGTGTGCCGCCGGGTGTTGAGCTGCCCGCGGGGGTCGCGGTTGCATTTCGGGGGTCACGTCCCCTTCCGGTGTAAGGTGTGCGGGCGGGGGTTCTCCAGCCGGGGTCACCTGCGGGCTCATTTTGGGGGTCACCGCGGGGTACCCCCGAATTCCTGCCCCGTTTGTCAACGTACCTTCGTCGACGGCGCGGGGTTGCAACAGCCGGTCCGGGGGTATTCGGGGAGGGGGCTGCCGCCCCACGGCGAAGGGGAACCCTGCGCCGAGCCCCGGAATGAGGAGGAGGGTGACAACAGTCGGAACAAAGAGGAGGAGGAGGATGGAGAGGAAGAAGCGGGCGAAGCGGACCCCCGAATTGGGGGGGATCCCCCGGAAGAAGAGGAGAAGGAAGAGGAGGAGGAGGAGGAGGAGGGGAGGAAGGCGGACAGGAGGGGACGGCGAGGACGCACGGGGAGGTAGGGGGCTGTCCCATTTTTGGGGTCATTTTCATAGAATTTAAGTGTTTTTTGTTCGGGGGGGGGGTCCCCCATAATTTAAGGGGTGTTTGGGGGGGCTGTCAGATTTAAGGGTTTTGGGGGGTCTGCCAAATTTAAGGGGTTTTGGGGCCTCTTAAAGTGTTTTTTTTGAGGGTCTCCTCCATTTAAGGGGCTTTTGGGGGTCTCCAAAATTTAAGTTTTTTTTGGGGGGGGGGTCTCCCAGATTTACGTTTTTTTTTAGGGTTTCCCCCATTTAAGGGCTTTAATGGGGTCTCCCAAATTTAAGGGTTTTTGGGGTCTCCCAAATTTAAGGCTTTTTGAGGTCTCCAAAATTTACATTTTTTTTTTTATGCGGGGGGTTCTTCTCCGTTTTAGGGGTGTCCTAAATTTAAAGGTTTTGGTGTCTCTCAGATTTAAGTATCCCCCCCCCAACCACCACCACCAAAAGAAATGAAATTTGGGGCCCCCACCCCAAAATAAACATTTTTGGGCTGCCCTCCGTGGATGTGGGTTTTAAGGGGGGAGGTTTGGGGGTCTCCTCCCACAAAATTGGGGGTGCTGACCCCCTCCCCTCCCCCCCCAGTCCCCCCAGGAACCCAGGGAGGGGCACGGAGGACACCGAGCCCCCCCCCAAAAAACAGGGGAAGGGGGAGAAGTAGAAAGGTAAGTGCCCCCTCCCCTCAAAAAATTTGGGGGGATTTGGGG
>NW_018362848.1:8740-9681 GCF_002078875.1 Numida meleagris
CCCCTTTCCTGCCCCCCGGTTCCGTGGGAAGCTCCATCCCCACCCCTGGGGGGGTCGGTGGGGGCTGTACCAACCCCACTGCGGATGAGGGGGGTCCGGAATTGGCCCCCGACCCGGCCCTGGAGCGTCGCTTGCTTCTGCACCTCGCCGACGTCGCCTTACCCTTGCCCACCGATGCCGGAGCGATCCGGGGGGCCATCGACACGGTGAGTTGGGGGTCCCCCCCCCCAAAAAAAAAGGAGGGGAGGGGTCCAGGAACAGCAGGAGCCCCCCCCAGAACGGTGGGGGTCACCCTGTCATGGTGGGGGTCCCATAAAGAATTGGGAGCTCCCCCTTTTGGGGGGGACCCAAATCTCTCCAAGAATAGCCCAGATTGTCTCAAATTGACCCAAATCTCTCTGAGAAGGGCCCGAATTTGCACAAACTGATCCAAATCTGTCTGAGAAAGGCCCAGATTGGCCCAAATTGACCCAAATCTCTCTGAGAAAGGCCCAAATTGGCCCAAATCTCTCCGAGAATGGCCCAGATTGGCCTAAATTGACCCAAATCTCTCTGAGAAAGGCCCAAATTGTCACAAATTGACCCAAATCTCTCCAAGAAAGGCCCTAATTGGCCCAAATTCTCCAAAATCTCTCCAGGAAAGGCCCAAATTGGCCCAAATTGACCCAGATCTCTCCAAGAAGGGACCAGATTGGCCCAAATTGACCCAGATCTCCCCAAGAAAGGCCCAGATTGGCCCAAATTGACCCAAATTTCTCCAAGAAGGACCCAAATTGGCACAAATTGACCGAAATCTCTCCGAGAATGGCCCAGATTGGCCTAAATTGACCCAAATCTCTCTGAGAAAGGCCCACATTGGCCCAAATTGACCCAAATCTCTCAGAATGGCCTAAATTGTCCCAAATTGACCCAAATGTCTCTGACAAGGCCCCAGATTGGAC
>NW_018362849.1:0-1070 GCF_002078875.1 Numida meleagris
CACGCAAGCCAGCAGCATCCAAGAGCTGGTAGCCAGCCCCAGCCAAGTGATGGAAAAGTTCTGAAACCAAGAGCTGCCAGCCAGCACCAGCCAAGAGCTGCAAGCCAGCAGCAGCCAAGAGCTGCAAGTCAGCCCCTGCAAGGAGCTGCAATCCAGACCCAGCCAAGAGCTGGAAGTCAGCACCAGCCAAGAGCTGCCAGCCAGCAGCATCTACAAGCTGCAAGCCAGCAGCAAGCAAGATCTGCAAGCCAGCACCAGCCCCGAGATGCAAGTCAGCACCAGACACGAGATGCAAGCCAGCTCCACCCTAGAGCTGCAAGCCAGCACCAGGCAAGTGCTGCAAGCCTGCCCCAGCCAACTGTTGCAAGCAAGCACCAGGCAAGTGCTGCAAGCCAGCACCAGGCAAGAGCTGCCAGCCGGCAGCATCCACGAGCTGCAAGCCAGCAGCAGCCAAGAGCTACAAGCCAGCAGCATCCACAAGCTGCAAGCCAGCAGCAACCAAGAGCTGCAAGCCAGCACCAGGCAAGAGCTGAGAGGCAGCACGAGGCAAGAGCTGCAAGCCAGCAGCAGCCAAGAGGTGCAAGCCAGCAGCAGCCAAGAGCTGCAATCCAGCAGAAACCACGAGCTGCAAGCCAGCACTAGCCAAGAGATGCAAGCCAGCAGCAGCCAAGAGGTGCAAGCCAGCAGCAGAAAAGAGCTGCAAGCCAGCACCAGGCAAGAGCTGCAAGCCAGCACCAGGCAAGTGCTGCAAGTCATCAGAAGCCAAGAGTTGCAAGCCAGCACCAGGCAAGTGCTGCAAGCCAGCACCAGGCAAGAGCTGCAAACCAGCACGAGGCAAGTGCTGCAAGTCAGCAGAAGCCAAGAGCAGCAAGCCAGCAGCAGCCAAGATCTGCCAGCCAGCAGCAGCCAAGAGCTGGAAAACTTCAGCAGGCAAGAGCTGCCAGCCAGCAGCAGCCAAGAGCTGCAAGCCAGCAGAAACCAAGAGCTGCAAGCCAGCAGCAGCCAGGAGGTGCAAGCCAGCACCAGGCAAGTGCTTGAAAACTTCAGCAGCCAAGAGCTGCAAGCCAGCA
>NW_018362849.1:4148-5782 GCF_002078875.1 Numida meleagris
CAGCCAAGAGTTGCAAGCCAGCACCAGCCAAGAGCTGCCAGCCAGCAGCATCCACGAGCTGCAGGCCAGCAGCAGCCAAGAGGTGCAAGCCAGAAGCAGCCAAGAGCTGCCAGCAAGCAAAAGCCAAGAGCTGCAAGGCAGCAGCAGCCCAGAGCTGCAAGGCAGCAGCAGCCAAGCGCTGGAAGCCAGCACCAGCCAAGAGCTCCAAGCCAGCACCCGGAAAGTGCTGGAAAACTTCAGCAGCCAAGAGCTGCAAGCCAGCAGCAGCCAAGAGCTGAAAGCCAGCAGCAGACAAGAGCTGCAAGCCAGCAGCAACCAAGAGCTGCAAGCCAGCAGCAGCCAAGAGCTGCATGCCAGCCCCAGCCAAGAGCTGCAAGCCAGCACCAGGCAAGTGCTGGAAAACATCAGCAGCCAAGAGCTGCAAGCCAGCACAAGCCAAGAGCAGCAAGCCAGCAGCAGCGAAGAGCTGCCAGCCAGCAGCAGCCAAGAGCTGCAAGGCAGCCCCAGCCAAGAGTTGCTAGCCTGCCCCAGCCAAGAGGTGCAAGCCAGCACCAGCCAAGAGCGACAAGCAAGGAGCAGCTATGAGCTGCAAACCAGCACCAGCCAAGAGCTGCAAGCCAGCAGCAGAGCACTCAAACAAGCCAGCAGCATCCAAGAGCTGGTAGCCAGCCCCAGCCAAGTGATGGAAAAGTTCAGAAACCAAGAGCTACCAGCCAGCCCCAGCCAAGAGCTCCAAGCCAGCAGCATCCACAAGCTGCAAGCCAGCAGCAACCAAGAGCTGCAAGGCAGCACCAGGCAAGAGCTAAAAGCAGAAGCAGCCAAGAGCTGCAAGCCAGCACGAGCAAGAGCTGCAAGACAGCAGCAGCTAAGAGCTGCAAGCCAGCAGAAACCACGAGCTGCAAGCCAGCACTAGCCAAGAGCTGCAAGCCAGCAGCAGCCAAGAGGTGCAAGCCAGCACCAGCCAAGAGCTGCCAGCCAGCAGAAGCCATGAGGTGGAAAACTTCAGAAGGCAAGATCTGCCAGTCTGCACCAGCCAAGAGCTGGAAAACTTCAGCAGGCAAGTGCTGCCAGCCAGCACCAGCGAAGAGCTGCCAGCCAGCACCAACCAAGAGCTGCCAGCCAGCACCAGCCAAGAGCTGCAAGCCAGCAGCAGCCAAGAGCTGCCAGCCAGCAGCAGCCAAGAGCTGCCAGCCAGCAGCAGCTGCAAGCCTGTACCTGTGCACTCACATAAGCCAGAACCATCCAAGAACTGCAAGCCAGACCCAGCCAAGAACTGGAAAACTTCAGCAGCCAAGAGCTGCAAGCCAGCACCAGCCCCGAGATGCAAGTCAGCACCAGAAACGAGATACAAGCCAGCTCCACCCTAGAGCTGCAAGCCAGCAGCAGCCAAGAGTGCAAGCTAGCACCTGTGCACTCACGTAAGACAGCACCATGCAAGAACTGCAAACCAGCAGCAAAGACCTGCAAGCCAGCAGCAGCCAAGAGCTGCAAGCCAGCAGCAGCCAAGAGCTTAACGCCAGCAGCAGCCAAGAGCTTAACGCCAGCAGCAGCCAAGAGCTGCAAGCCAGCAGCAGCCAAGAGCTGCAAGCCAGCAGAAACCAAGAGATGCAAGCTAGCACTAGCCAAGAGCTGCA
>NW_018362850.1:0-1165 GCF_002078875.1 Numida meleagris
TCTGTGGAGCTCTGTGGGTCTCTATGGGGCTCTGTGGGGCTCTATGGGTCTCTATGGGTATCTATGGATCTTTGTGGCTCTGTATGGGTCTCTCTGTGGGTCATTATAGGGCTCTGTGGGTCTCTATGGGGCTCTGTGGGTCTCTATGGGGCTCTATGGGGCTCTGTGGGTCTTTATGGATGTTTATGGGTCTCTCTCTATAGGTCTCTGGGGGTCTCTGGGTCTCTATGGGTCTCTATGGGTCCCTATAGGTCTCTATGGGTCTCTATGGGTCTCTCTCTATGGGTCCCTATGGGTCTCTATGGGTCTCTCTCTATGGGTCCCTATGGGTCCCTGTGGGTCTCTATGGGTCTCTATGGGTCTTTATGGGGCTCTGTGGGGCTCTATGGATCTCTATAGGTCTCTCTGGGTCACTGTGGGTCACTATGAGGTTCTATGGGGCTCTGTGGGGTCTCTATGGGGCTCTATGGGGTTCTGTGGGGCTCTATGGAGCTCTATGGGGTTCTGTGGAGCTCTGTTGGGCTCTATGGGTCACTATGGGGCTCTATGTGTCGCTATGGGTGTCTATGGATTTCTGTGGGTCTTTATGGGTCTTTCTATGGGTCACTATGGGTCAATATGGGGTTTCTATGGGGCTCTATGGGGCTCTATGGGGCTCTGTGGGGCTCTATGGGGCTCTATGGGGCTCTGTGGGGCTCTATGGGACTCTATGGGGCTCTATGGGGCTCTATGGGTCTCTGTGGGGCTCTATGGGGCTCTGTGGGTCTCTATGGGGCTCTGTGGGGCTCTATGGGGCTCTATGGGTCACTGTGGGGCTCTGTGGGGCTCTATGGGACTCTATGGGGCTCTATGGGGCTCTGGGGTTCACTGGGGGTCAGTATGGGTCGCTATGGGGCTCTATGTGTTACTGTGGCTGTCTGTGGGTCTCTATGGGTCTCTGTGCGTTTCTGTGGGTCACTATGGATCTTTAGGGGTCTCTGTGGGTCACTGTGGGTCTCTGTGGGTCGCTATGGGTCTCTGGGGGTCACTGAGGGTCGCTGTGGGGTCTCTGGGGCACTATGGTTTTTTTGAGTTTCTCTGGGTCATTGGGGGTCGCTATGGGTCTTTATGGGTCGCTATGGGTCTCTGGGGGTCACTGGGGGGCCTCTATGGGTCTCTGTGGGTC
>NW_018362850.1:8414-9523 GCF_002078875.1 Numida meleagris
TGGGGCTGCTGTGGGGCACTGTGGGTTGCTATGGGGTCTTGGTGCTGCTATGGGGCAGTGTGGGGCACTACGGGTCCCTATGGGGCCGCTGTGGGGCACTGTGGGGTTGCTATGGGGTGTCAGTGTCTCTATGGGGCAACGTGGGGCCACTGTGGGTCCCTGTGGGTTCTCTATGGGGCTGCTGTGGGGCACTGTGGGTTGCTATGGGGTCCCGGTGCTGCTATGGGGCAGTGTGGGTCGCTATGGGGCAGTGTGGGTCCCTATGGGTCTCTGTGGGTCTCTATGTGTTGCTATGGGTTGCTATGGGTCTCTATGGGTCCCTGTGGGGCACTATGGGGTCGCTGTGGGTCTCTGTGGGGTCTCTATGTGTCTCTGTGGGTCTCTATGGGTCTCTATGGGTCTCTGTGGGTCTCTATGGGTCATTATGGGTCTCTGTGGGTCTCTATGGGTCATTATGGGTCTCTGTGGGTCTCTATGGGGCAGTGTGGGTCTCTGTGGGTCGCTCTGGGGCAGTGCGGATGTCTGTCGTTCACTATGGGTCACTGTGGGTCGCTATGGGTCACAATGGGTCTCTGTGGGGTCTCTGTGGGTCCCTATGAGTCCCTATGCGTCTCTATGTGTTTCTATGGGTCTCTATGGGTCTGTGTGGGTCGCTGTGGGGTGTTGTGGGTCCCTATGGGTCTGTGTGGGTCTCTATGGGTCTCTGTGGGTCGCTGTGGGTCTCTCTCTGTGGGTCTCTGTGGGTCTCTATGGGTCCCTATGGGGTCTCTGTGGGTCTCTATGGGGTTTCTATGGGTTTCTATGGGTCTCTGTGGGTCGCTGTGGGTCGCTATGGGTCTCTATGGGTCCCTATGCGTCTCTATGGGTCCCTATGGGTCTCTATGGGTTTCTGTGGGTCTCTATGGGTCGCTATGGGTCTCTATGGATCTCTATGGGTCCCTATGGGGTCGCTGTGGGTCCCTATGGGTCTGTATGGGTCTCTATGGGTCCCTCTGGGTCTCTGTGGGTCTCTATGGGTCCCTATGGGTCTCTATGGGTCCCTATGGGGTTTCTATGGGTCCCTATGGGTCTCTATGGGTCTCTATGGGTCGCTATGGGTCGCTATGGGT
>NW_018362851.1:0-794 GCF_002078875.1 Numida meleagris
GGGCACCCATGGGTGAGGGGATCCCGCTATAGGGGCACCCATGGGTGACGGCACCCATGGGTGACGGGAACCCGTAACTACCCCATACAGCACCCATGGGTGAAGGGATCCTGCTATAGGGCCACCATGGGTGAGGGGACCCCATAACTACCCCATAGGAGCATCCATGGGTGAGGGGATTTCACTAGAGGGGCACCCATGGGTGACAGCACCCATGGGTGACGGGAACCCATAACTACCCCATACAGCACCCATGGGTGAAGGGACCCCACAACTACACCATAGGGGCACTCATGGGTGAGGGGATCCCGCTATAGGGGCACCCATGGGTGAGGGGACCCCATAACTACCCCATAGGGCCACCCATGGGTGACAGGACACCACCATAGGAGCACCCATGGGTGACGGACCACATAACCATCCCACAGGGGCACCCATGGGTGAGGTGACCCCACAACCACCCCATAGGGGCACCCATGGGTGAGGGGATCCCACTATAGGGGCACCCATGGGTGACAGATCTCACTATAGGGGCACCCATGGGTGACAGACCCCAGAACTACCCCATAGGGGCACCCATGCGTGAGGGGACCCCACAGCCACCCCATAGGGGCACCCATGGGTGACCAGACCCCACAACCACCCCATAGGGGCACCCATGGGTGACCAGACCCCACTATAGGAGCACACAGGGGTGAGGGAATCCCACTATAGGGGCACCCATGGGTGACATGACCACATAACCACCCCATACAGCACCCATGGGTGAGGGGATCCCGCTATAGGGGCACCCA
>NW_018362851.1:2338-5872 GCF_002078875.1 Numida meleagris
GGGGGACAGCGGGGACAATGGGGACAGTGGGGGCAATGGGGGCAATGGGGTCAGTGGGGACACTGGGGACAATGGGGTCAATGGGGGCAATGGGGACATTGGGGACAACGGGGTCAATGGGGACATTGGGGTCAATGGGGGCAATGGGGACATTGGGGTCAATAGGGGCAATGGGGGCAATGGGGACAGTGGGGTCAGTGGGGACATTGGGAACATTGGGGACATTGGGGACAATGGGGGCAATGGGGTCAGTGGGGACGGTGGGGACATTGGGGTCAATGGGGGCAATGGGGACAGTGGGAACCATGGGGGCAATGGGGACATTGGGGACCATGGGGACATTGGGGGCAATGGGGACATTGGGGTCAGTGGGGACATTGGGGACATTGGGGTCAGTGGGGACAATGGGGACAATGGGGTCAGTGGGGACGATGGGGACAATGGGGACGTTGGGGACAGTGGGGGCAATGGGGGCTATGGGGGCAATGGGGTCAGTTGGGACATTGGGAACATTGGGGTCAGTGGGGACGATGGGGGCATTGGGGGCATTGAGGACAATGGGGACAATGGGGACAATGGGGACATTGGGGTCAGTGGGGACAGTGGGGACCATGGGGGCAATGGGGACATTGGGGACATCGGGGTTATTGGGGACAACAGGGTCAATGGGGACATTGGGGACATTGGGGACACTGGGGTCAATGGGGACAGTGGGGGCAATGGGGACAATGGGGACATTGGGGTCAGTGGGGACGATGGGGACAATGGGGACATTGGGGTCAGTGGGGACATTGGGGACATTGGGGACAGGGGGGGCAATGGGGGCAATGGGGACATTGGGGTCAGTGGGGGCAATGGGTCAGTGGGGACACTGGGGACAATGGGGTCACCAGGGTGAATGGGGACATTGGGGACATTGGGGGCAATGGGGACGATGGGGACAATGGGGACAACGGGATCAATGGGGACACTGGGGACCATGGGGACAGTGGGGGCAATGGGGACATTGGGGTCATCGGGGACAATGGGGACGTTGGGGTCAATGGGGCAGTGGGGTCAGTTGGGACAATGGGGTCAATGGGGACAGTGGGGTCAATGGGGTCAATGGGGGCAATGGGGACAATGGGGTCAATGGGGTAAATGGGGTCAGTTGGGGGCACTGGGGACAATGGGGACATTGGGGTCAGTGGAGACAATGGGGGCAATACTGGGTCCATACTGGGGCCATACTGGGAGCACTGGGTCCCTACTGGGCTATATTGGTCCATACTGGGGCCATTCTGGGACCATACTGGGACCATACTGGGCCATACTGGGTCCATACTGGGTCCATACTGGGGACACTGGGTCCATACTGGGTTCCTACTGGGTCCATACTGGGGCCATACTGGGACCATACTGGGGGCACTGTTGCCATAGTGGGGCCATACTGGGTCCCTACTGGTCCCTACTGGGGTCATACTGGGGCCATACTGGGACCGTAGTGGGGGTATTGGGTCCCTACTGGTCCCTACTGGTCCCTACTGGGGTTATACTGGGGCCATACTGGGTCTCTACCGGTCCCTACTGGTCCCTACTGGGCCATACTGGGTCCACACTGGGGCCATACTGGGCCATACTGGGTCCATACTGGGACCATAGTGGGGGCACTGGGTCCCTACTGGGGCCATACTGGGTCCCTACTGGTCCCCAGTGGGGTCATACTGGGGCCATACTGGGCCATACTGGGTCCACACTGGGTCCATACTGGGACAAACTGGGACCGTAGTGGGGGCAATGTGTCCCTACTGGTCCATACTGGGCCAAACTCGGGTCATACTGGGCCATACTGGGGCCATACTGGGGCCATACTGGGGCCATACTGGGAGCACTGGATCCATAGTAGGAACACTGGGGCCACACTGGGGCCATACTGGGGGCACTGGGTCCCTACTGGTCCCTACTGGGCCATACTGGTCCCTACTGTGGCCATACTTGGTCCCTACTGGTCCCAACTGGGGTCATACTGGGGCCATACTGGGGCCATACTGGGGCCATACTGGGACCATAGTGGGGGCACCGGGTCCCTACTGTGCTATACTGGTCCCCACTGGGCCATACTGGTCCATACTGGGTCCATACTGGGTCCATACTGCGTCCATACTGGGGACACTGGGGCCATACTGGGTCCATACAGGTCCCTACTGGGGCCATACTGGGCCATACTGGGTCCACACTGGGTCCATACTGGGCCATACTGGGTCCATACTGGGGGCACTGGGTCCACACTGGGTCCATACTGCGCCCATACTGCGCCCATACTGGTCCCTACTGGGCCATACTGGGTCCACACTGGGTCCATACTGGTCCCTACTGGGCCATACTGGTCCCTACTGGGCTATACTGGTCCCTACTGGGCCATACTGGTCCCTACTGGGTCCACGCTGGGTCCATACTGGGACCATACTGGGCCATACTGGGGGCACTGGGTCCCTACTGGGCTATACTGGTCCCCACTGAGCCATACTGGGCCATACTGGGTCTCTACTGGTCCATACTGGTCCCTACTGGGGCCATACTGGGTCCATACTGGTCCCTACTGGGGTCATACTGGGGCGATACTGGGTCCCTACTGGTCCCTACTGGGTCCATACTGGGGCCATACTGGGGCCATACTGGGGGCACTGGGTCCCTACTGGGCTATACTGGTCCCCACTGGGCCATACTGGTCCCTACTGGGTCCACACTGGGTCCATACTGGGACCATACTGGGCCCTACTGGGGTCATACTGGGTCCATACTGGTCCCTACTGCGGTCATACTGCGTCCATACTGGGTCCATACTGGTCCCTACTGGGGTCATACTGGGGCCATACTGGGTCCCTACTGGGACCATAGTGGGGGCACTGGGTCCCTACTGGTCCATACTAGTCCCTACTGGGGCCATACTGGGTCCACACTGGGTCCATACTGGGTCCATACTGGGTCCATACTGGGTCCATACTGGGTCCACACTGGGTCCCTACTGGTCCATACTGGTCCCTACTGGGGTCATACTGGTCCCTACTGGTCCCTACTGGGTCCATACTGGGTCCATACTGGGTCCCTACTGGGCTATACTGGTCCCTACTGGTCCCTACTGGTCCCTACTGGCCATACTGGTCCCTACTGGCCATACTGGTCCGTACTGGTCCGTACTGGTCCGTACTGGTGCGCACCTGTTGGACTGTGCGAGGTCGAAGCACTCCACGGAGCTGGGGTTGCGGCCGGCGGCGCGGAACAGGCGCGTGTAGAACTGCACGTCCCACGCATCAAACGCCAGCCCTGCAACGGTCGCCATGGCAACCGGTCACCATGGCAACCGGTCACCATGGCAACCCATCATCATGGCAACCCGGCACCATGGCAACCCGGCACCATGGCAACCGGTCACCATGGCAACGGGGCATCAAGGCAATGGGGCACCATGGCAACAGGGCACTATGGCAACCCGTCACCATGGCAACCTGTCCCCATGGCAACCCATCCCCATGGCAATGGGGAGCTGTAGCAACC
>NW_018362852.1:0-1021 GCF_002078875.1 Numida meleagris
ATTGATCAAGGAGAAATTAAAGTAATTCTGTTGAGCAATGGTGAACAAGATTTAATTATTCAACCCTTTGACAGAATAGCACAATTATTGATATTGCCAGTTTTAAAAACTACACCCTCTTCTTTTTCCATCTCCCCAGCTTTGTATCTTTTGCTAAGAGTTCCTGGACATTGTCCTGCACACACCCTGTGATCACACTCCAGGGGATATGCTCCATGATCTTCCTCGATACGGAGGTCAGGCTGACAGACCTGTAGTTCCCTGGATTCTCCTTCCAACGCTTCCTGTAGATGGGCATCACGCTGGCAAGTCTCCGGTTGTCAGGAACTTCCTCTGTTGACCAAGACTGCTGATAAATGATGGAAAGAGGCTTGGCAATCACTTTTGTTATCTCCCTCCATGTCCTTGGGTGGATCCCATCTGGCCCCATGAACTTGTGACAGTGTAGGTGGAGTAGCAGACTACTGTTTCCTCCAGAAGTGCAGGGGGCTTATTCTGCTCCTCAGCCCTGACCTCCAGCTCAGGGGGATGACTACCATGAGGATAACTGGTCTGACTATTAAAGACAGAAGTGAAAAAGGCGCTGAAAATCTCAGCTTTTTCCTCATCCTTGGCGATAATGTTCCCCACTGCATCTAATAAAGGATGGAGATTCTCCTTGGCCCTCCTCTTGTTGTTAATATACTTGTAAAAACATTTTTATTATCTTTAACAACAGCGGCCAGATTAAGTTCTTGCTGGGCTTCTTCCTTTCAAATTTTCCCTCTGCATATCCTAGCAGCATCCTTGTGCTCTTCCTGAATTGCCTGTCCAGTACTGAATTTCATTCCATTTCTATTTTTCCATTCCTTAAAACCCTTCAGGAGAAGAAACCATAGTTGTGCTTGCAACTATGAAATAGAAAACACTCTGTGTTTTAGATTCGGACCAGAAATCTTTCTCCTATTTACCTTCAGCACTGGCAACTAGTAAACAATGTTGACAGCCTTCCAGGTCTTCACAATGCATTTTGAGATGCTGC
>NW_018362852.1:3031-4864 GCF_002078875.1 Numida meleagris
CATTCAGTGTTTGAGAGAAATAGCTGCGGTGGAAATGCTGTATGACCCCAGGTTTGTTCCTAACAACCCACGCCAGGACCATGATCCCGAGAGAGTTAGAAGTACGCCAGATATATGGCGACATCTCACCAAAACAGCACCAGAAAGGTATGCCAGTACTCTGGCAGTCACATTTAATAGACATGAGGAGAAACAGAGAAGACTCCTGGTTTTTGAACTGATTATTACACTTCAAATTTTGAGCAAAAACTTCCCCCATCCCATGCCTCTATTTCAGCCATCCCAAAAGTAACAGAAAGACTGGAGAAAGTGAAGAAACAGGATGGTATAGTGGAGGATTTGTCCCTCTTGATGGATTGTGACGAACCCGTAGCAGTATCCGAAACACCTGATGGAGATCAGGATGATCAGAAGAGCCTACTGAAGAAGCTGATCAAACTGATTGAAGGTGGTGAACGCTCCTCCTCACCTGTATCATCAAAAATCTCAGCTATCAAAGGCCAACGCCTTCCTGCTCAAGCAGATGACAGTGGTAGATCTATGGCACGTGCCGCCTTGTGGAGTTACTTACGTGAGCATGGAGAAGACATGAAGAAATGGCATAAAAAACCCACTCCTGTACTACGAGCACAGGTGAGAGAACTACAACACAGATTAACCACCAGTGACACTGCTGAAGTTGCTACAGGTAACCAATAGAGGAGTCCTGCCCTCAATCAGGGGAGGGAAAGGGATAATAGAGTTTATTGGACTGTGTGGATTCAATGGCCTGGCACTTCAGACCCACAGAAATATAAGGCACTGGTGGACACCGGTGCACAGTGCACTCTAATGCCCTCAAGTCACGAAGGGACAGAATCGATTTATATTTCTGGAGTGAGTGGGGGCTCTCAAGAATTGACTGTGCTGGAGGCAGAAATAAGCCTTACTGGTGAAGACTGGCAAAAACATGCTATTGTGACTGGCCCAGTGGCTCCATGTATGCTTGGTATTGATTAACTCAGAAGGGAGCATTTCAAGGATCCCAAGGGGTGTCGATGGGCCTTTGGAATAGCTGCCGTAGACACAGACAACATTAAGCAGCTGTCTGATTTGCCTGGCCTGTCAGAAGATCCGTCTGCTGTGGGGTTGCTACAAGTGAAAGAGCAACAGGTACTGATCGCCAGAAAAACAGTGCAAAGACGGCAGTACCGCACCAACAGGGATTGCTTGCACCCCATTCATAAGTTGATTGGTCAACAAGAGAGCCAGGGAGCAATCAGCAAAATTCACTCACCTTTTAACAGCCTCATATGGCCAGTGTGTAAAGCCAGTGGAGAATGGAGGCTGACGTGGCCTGAATGAAGTCACACCCCCACTGAGTGCTGCTGTGCCGGACATGCTAGAACTCCAGCATGAACTGGAGTCAAAAGCAGCCAAGTGGTATGCCACCACTGACATTGCTAATGCCTTCATTTCCACTCATTTGGCCACAGAATGCAGGCCACAGTTTGCTTTCACCCGGAGGGGCGTTCGGTATACCTGGAACCGTTTGCCCCAGGGGTAGAAACACAGCACAACTATTTGCCATAGGTTGATTCAAACTGCACTGGAAAAAGATTGCTATTTCTTGTCCTAAAGTTATAAATCTGTTCTTCCAACCTGTGCCCTGGTCACAGTGGCAACATGACATTAGCAGTGTCGTCACAGAATCATGACACAAGACTTGACAGCAGTGACTGGGGATAACTTCAGGCTGAAGCCATTCTTTTTCGCATCAGTCTTCATATCCAGGCAAGTGAGTATTATCCTTTTGCAAATGGACCGTGGCTGTAGACAGGTCAGTTTAGTCAT
>NW_018362853.1:0-1103 GCF_002078875.1 Numida meleagris
TGACCCCATAACCTGCCCATAGGAGCCCTATATCCACCCAGTACCCCATAGATCCATGCTGACCCCATAACCCACCCATAGGGAATAGTGGGGCCCATAGATCGACAATGACCCCATAACCTGCCCATAGGGAATGGGGGGGGGCATAGATCCACAGTGACCCCATAACCTGCCCATAGGAGTCCTATATCCACCCAGTACCCCATAGATCCATGGTGACCCCATAACCCACCCTTGGGTGCCCTATAACCACCCAGTGCCCCATAGGACCCCCACCGACCCCATAACCCACCCATAGGAGCCCTATAACCACCCAGTGCCCCATAGATCCATGCTGACCACATAACCCACCCATAGGGAATGGGGGGGGCCATAAATCCACAGTGACCCCATAACCCGCCCATAGGGAATGGGGGGGCCCACAGATCCATGCTGACCCCATAACCTGCCCATAGGAGCCCTATAACCACCCAGTGCCCGCCCATAGATCCACACTGACCCCATAACTCGCCCATAGGGGCTGTGGGGCCCCACAGATCCACGCTGACCCCATAAGCCGCCCATAGGGAATGGGGGGGGCCATAGAACCATGCTGACCCCATAACCCACCCATAGGGAATGGGGGGGGCCATAGATCCATGCTGACCCCATAACCCGCCCATAGATCCACAGTGACCCCATAACCCACCCATAGGAGCCCTATAACCACCCAGTGCCCCATAGATCCACATAGATCCCATAAGCAGCCCACAGGAGCTGCGGGACCCCATAGATCCATGGTGACCCCATAACCCACCCTTGGGTGCCCTATAACCACCCAGTGCCCCATAGGACCCCCACCGACCCCATAACCCGCCCATAGGAGCCCTATCACCACCCAGTGCCCCATAGATCCACGTTGACCCCATAACCCACCCATAGGGAATGGGGGGGGCCATAGATCCATGCTGACCCCATAACCCACCCATAGGGGCTGCGGGGCCCCATAGATCCATGCTGACCCCATAACCCGCCCATAGATCCATGGTGACCCCATAACCCACCCATAGGGAATGAGGGGGGCCATAGATCCATGCTGACCCTATAACCCGCCCATAGGAGCC
>NW_018362853.1:4565-5787 GCF_002078875.1 Numida meleagris
AGAGACCCCATAGAACCCACAGAGACCCCATAGAGACCCCATAAAACCCATAGAGACCCCATACAGACCCCATAGAACCCACAGACACCCCCCAGAACCCACAGGGACCCCATAGAACCCACAGAGACCCCATAGAGACCCCAAGAACCCATAGACACCCCACAGAGACCCCACAGAACACACAGGGACCCCAAAGAACCCACAGACACCCCACTGAACCCACAGAGACCTCACAGAACCCATAGACACCCCACAGAACCCACAGAGACCCCATAAAACCCACAGACACCCCACAGAACCCATAGAGACCACACAAAACCCACAGACCCCATAGAAACACCATGGAGACCCTAAAGAACCCATAGACACCCCATAGAACCCAGAGACCCCACAGAACCCATAGACACCCCACAGAGACCCCATAGACACCCCAAGAACCCACAGACACCCCACAGAGACCCCATAGAACCCCCAAAGACCCCATAGAACCCATAGACACCCCATAGAATTGATAGAGACCCCACAGACACCCCACAGAACCCACAGAGACCCCACAGAACCCATAGAGACTCCACAGAATCGATAGAAACCCCATAGAACCCATAGACACCCCAAAGAATTGATAGAGACCCCACAGACACCCCACAGACCCCACAGAAAGACCATGGAGACCCCATAGAACCCATAGACACCCCACAGAACCCATAGAGACCCCACAGAATCTATAGAGACCCCATAGAACCCATAGACACCCCACAGAATTGATAGAGACCCCACAGACACCCCACAGAACCCATAGAGACCCCACAGAACCCACAGACACCCCATAGAACCCACAGAGACCCCACAGAACCCACAGGGACCCCATAGAACCCACAGACACCCCATAGAATTGATAGAAACCCCATAGAACCCATAGACACCCCACAGAGACCCCATAGAACCCACAGGGACCCCACAGAACCCATAGAGACCCCACAGAATCGATAGAAACCCCATAGAACCCATAGACACCCCATAGAATTGATAGAGACCCCATAGACACCCCACAGAACCCACAGACCTCACAGAAACACCATGGAGACCCCACAGAACCCATAGACACCCCACAAAACCCACAGAGACCCCACAGAACCCATGTACTCCCCACAGACACCCCGTAGAACCCAAAGAGACCCCACAGAGACCCCATAGAATCCACAGACCCCATAGAACCCATAGA
>NW_018362854.1:0-673 GCF_002078875.1 Numida meleagris
AAGGGACGGGGGTGTGCAATGCAACCGGGACTTGCAAAGGGATTGGGGTGTGCAATGCAGCTGGGACTTGCAACAAGACATGGATGTGCAACGACACCTGGATGTGCAAAGGGATTGGAGAGTGCAATGCAACCGGGATCTGCAACAACACTTGGACTTGCAACGACATGTGGATGTGCAAATGGACGGGGGTGTGCAATGCAACCGGGACCTGCAACGACTCTTGGACTTGCAACAAGACGTGGATGTGCAAAGGGACAGGGTTGTGCAATGCAACTGGGACCTGCAATGACACTTGCCGTTGCAACAACATGTGGATGTGCAACAACACCTGGGTGTGCAAAGGGACGGGGGTGTGCGACAGCATTGGGATGTGCAATGCAACCGGGACTTGCAAAGGGATTGGGGTGTGCAATGCAACCGGGACTTGGAACGACACTTGGACTTGCAACGAGATGTGGATGTGCAAAGGGACGGGGGTGTGCAATGCAACTAGGACTTGCAACAAGACATGGATGTGCAAAGGGATTGGGGTGTGCAATGCAACCGGGACCTGCAATGACACTTGGACTTGCAAGGACACATGGATGTGCAAAGGGACGGGGGTGTGCAACGCAACCGGGACCTGCAACGACACTTGGACTTGCAATGACATGTGGATGTGCAAAGGGAC
>NW_018362854.1:1084-5766 GCF_002078875.1 Numida meleagris
CTTGGACTTGCAACGACACATGGATGTGCAAAGGGATGGGGGTGTGCAAAGCAACCGGGACTTGCAAAGGGACGGGAGTGTGCAATGCAACTGGAACCTGCGAGGTCACTTGGACTTGCAAGGACATGTGGATGTGCAAAGGGATTGGGGTGTGCAATGGCACTGAGATGTGCAATGCAACCGGGACTTGCAACGAGACGTGGACGTGCAAAGGGATGGGGGTGTGCAATGCAACCGGGACTTGCAAAGGGATTGGGGTTGTGTAACGCAAGTGGAGCGTGCAACACAACTTGGACTTGCAACGATGCATGGATGTGCAAAGGGACGGGGGTGTGCAATGCAACCGGGACTTGTAACGAGACGTGGATGTGCAACGAGACATGGATGTGCAAAGGGACAGGGGTGTGCAATGCAGCTGGGACTTGCAATGACACTTGGACGTGCAAAGGAACTGGGGTGTGCAATGCAACCGGGACTTGCAAAGGGATTGGGGTTGTGCAACGCAAGTGGAGCGTGCAACACAACTTGGACTTGCAAGCACACATGGATGTGCAAAGGGTTTGGAGTGTGCAATGCAACTGAGATTTGCAACACGACTGGGACTTGCAATGCAACGGGGACCTGCAAGGACACGTGGACGTGCAACGGGACTGGGGTGTGCAGTGCAACTGGGACCTGCAACGACACGTGGATGAGCAAAGGGATTGGGGTGTGCAACACAACTGGCACTTGCAATGACACATGGATGTGCAAAGGGACTGGGGCGTGCAACGGCATTGGGGTGTGCAACGCTACCTGGACGTGCAATGACACTTGGGTGTGCAACGGGATTGGGGTGTGCGATGCAGCTGGGTCCTGCAACGACACGTGGACGTGCAAAGGGACTGGGGCGTGCAACGCTGCCTGAGCTTGCAACGACACGTGGATGTGCAAAGGGGCGGGGGTGTGCAACAGCATTGGGGTGTGCAACACTACTTGGACTTGCAATGACACTTGAGTGTGCAACGCTACCTGGACGTGCAACGACACTTGGGTGTGCAATGGGATTGGGATGTGCGATGCAACTGGGGCCTGCAACGACACGTGGTTGTGCAAAGGGATTGGGGCGTGCAATGCAAACAGGCCGTGCAACACAACTGGGACATGCAAGGGGATGGGGGTGTGCAACACAACTGAGACTTGCAACAACACTTGGACGTGCAATGACACCTGGACGTGCAAGGGGATTGCGGCGTGCAACACAACTTGGACTTGCAGTGGGATTTGAGTGTGCAACGCAACTTGAGTGTGAACAGCACTGGGGTGTGCAACACAACTTGGACTTGCAATGGGATTTGAGTGTGCAACGCAACTGTGACTTGCAGCAACATGTGGGTGTGCAACAGGATTTGGGTGTGCAAAGCAACTTGAGTGTGAACAGCATTGGGGCGTGCAACACAACTTGGACTTGCAATGGGATTTGAGTGTGCAACACAGCTGGCACTTGCAACAGGATTGGGGTGTGCAACAGAATTCAGGTGTGCAACGCAACTGTGACTTGCAACGACACGTGGGTGTGCAACAGGATTTGGGTGTGCAAAGGGATTTGAGCGTGCAAAGCAGCTTGGATGTGCAATGGGATTTGGGTGTGCAATGCAACTGGGACATACAACGACACTTGGGTGTGCAAGAGGATTTGAGTGTGCAAAGCCACTTGGACGTGCAATGGGATGTGAGTGTGCAAGGCAACTTGGTTGTGAACAGCATTGGGGCGTGCAACATAACTTGGAAGTGCAACGTACAAGTTGCACGTGAATGTGCAACAGGATGCGCACAACGTGGATGTGCAACAGGATTTGAGTGTGCAAAGCGACTTGCATGTGCAACAGCATTTGTACAAAGCAACTTGGACGTGCAATGGGATGTGAGTGTGCAAGGCAACTTGGATGTGAAATGGGATTTGGACGTGCACTAGGACTTGGATGTGCAACAGAATTTGAGTGTGCAACGAGATTTGTACGTGAAGTGGGAATAGAGTGTGCAAGGCTACTTGGACATGGAAGAGGATGTAGGCGTGCAGCACAACCGGGGTGTGCAATGGGATGTGGAAGTGCACCACAATTAGGATGTGTGGTGGCACGTGGGTGTGCAAAAAAAGTCCGCGTGCAATGGGATTTGGATGTGCCGTGCAAATTGAGAGTGCAACAGGACTTGGAGGTGAAAGAAGAGGTGGACGTGCAAGGGGATCAATTTGCAACAGGATTGGGTTGTGCAAGGAGACTTGAGTGTGCAAGGGAGCGTGGTTCCCTGGGACTTGAGCGTGCAACGGGACGTGCAAGAGGACCCAGACGTGCAACAGGACGATTGTGCAAGAGGACTTGAATGTGCAACAGGACAGGGATGTGCCATGGGATGAGTGTGCAAGAGACAGTGCAATGGGACATGTGTGCACAATGGGGTGTGCAATGGGGCATGGGCGTGCAGTGGGTTGTGCAACGGGGAACGGGCGTGCAAGAGTGTGCAGTGGGGTTTGCACACTCATTAGCATGCAGGGGACACGGGGTACAAGTGCTCACACGCACTTTGCACAAGAGTCTGCGTTTGAGCATTGTGCTGAGCGTGCAAGGATCACGTGCGTGTGCAAACACCCCTGTCCCTTGCACCAGTGTGCACACTTCACCTTTACTCATTTGCTTTTCCCACTGGCCCTCACAAATGCTCAGACATGACCCTTGCACACTCACATCTGCTTGCACAAGCATTCACACGCGCATGTGCCCTTGCACACATACCCCTCCTTACACACACACAAGTCCCTGGACACACACATACCCCTTTGCACGCACACACGGACATGTGCACACTCACGCACGCGTGTGTGCACCATTATTTGTGCGCACACGCCACCGTGGCACACCCCCATGCACACGTGTCCCTTTCAAATCTCTTGCACACTCAACCCGTTGTGCACCTGCCTTCATTGCACACACACACGTGTCCCTGTGCACACACATGCCTTGCACACGCATCTCTCCATGTACTTGTGTTCCTTGCACACACACACATGCCCCTTTGCATGCTCCCATTGCACACTCCCAACCCTTGCACACACACTCCGTGCACACTCGTGCTCCTTGCACACATTCCACCCTTTCACACTCACACCCCTTGAGGACTCACTCCTTGCACACTCATCGTCCTCGCACGTGGATGTGTCCTATGCACATTCTCACTGCTTGCACACTCACACCCCGTGCACGCACCCGCAACCTTGTACACTCACAACTCTTGCACACTCATCCCTCACTCATTGCACAACCACTCATTGCACACTCACCCTATTTGCACACCAGGTCTCTTGCACACTCACTCCCCGTGCACACTCACACCCCTTGCCCACTCTCATCCCTGTCCCCTGCATCCCATGCAAACTTCACCCTTGCACACTCATCATGTGCACACGCACCACCCGTGCACACTCATCTCTTTCACACTTCCCCCTTGCACACCCACATCCCACGCTCTCCTTCACGCCTCCTTTGCTCACCCCCATCCCTTGCACACCTCTGTGTCCCTTACACACTTACAACCTTCCTCCACTGACTCCTCTTGCACACCCCTGTGCACGTTGCACACTCACTCCTCTTCAGATCCCAATGTCCCTTGCACACCCACACCCCTTCCACCTCTCCGTGTCCCTTGCACACTCACACCGCTCGCCCACTCCTATCACTTGCACACCTATGCCCCTTGCACGCTCACTCCTCTTCAGACCCCACATCCGTTGCACGCCTACACCCCTTGCACACCTCCGTCTCCCTTGCACGCTTGCACCCCTCACCCATTCATGCCTCTTCCACACCTTCACATCCCTTGCACACCTCCGAGCCCCTTGCACACTCACTCATCTACAGACATCCACTTCCCTTGCACACTCACTTCTATTCGGACCCCCGTGTGCCTTGCACACCCACACCCCTTGCACACCTTTCTCTCTCGCACGCTCATTCACTTCAGACTTCCACCCTCCTTGCACACCCACTCCCCCCACTCACTCCCATCACTTGCACACCTGTGTCCCTTGCACGCTCACTCCTTTTCAGACCTCCATGCTCCTTGCACACCCTCACCCTTCACACACCGCTGTGCCCCTTGCACACTCACTCCTCTTCCGACCCACACGCCCCTTGCACACTCACATCTCCTCAGACCCCCACACACCTTGCACATCCACACCCCTTGCACACCCACAGACCTTGCACAATCACTCCTCTTCCAACCCCCACGCCCCCTGCACACTCACTTTTCCTCAGACCCCCCCACCCCTTGCACACCTGTGCCACTTGCACACTCTTCTCAGACCCCATGCCCCTTGCACAGCCCCACCCCTTGCACACCCGTGCCATTTGCACACTCACACCTCTTCCGACCTCCACACCCCTTGCACTTTCACTTCTTCTCATACCCGCGCACCCCTTGCACACCTGCACCCCTTGCACACCCGCACCCCTTGCACATTCACTCCACTTCTGACACCCACACCCGTGGCACACTCACTTCTCCTCAGACCCCCATGCCCCCTGCACACCAGTGCCCCTTGCACACTCACTGCTCCTACCCCCCATGCCCCATGCACACCCACACCCCGTGCACACCAGTGCCCCTTGCACACTCACTCCTCTTCCGACCCCCTGCCCCCCTTG
>NW_018362855.1:0-1794 GCF_002078875.1 Numida meleagris
GCACAGACACAAATCTGCACCTATGGAAGACGCCGCCAAGTTGCCATCAACCCCACGTTCCCCTTCACCACATCGCTTCTTCGACACAGCAATCAGCCCGGCCCACGCTTTTGGTCTCAGCATCCACGGTTAATTAGGCTTGCTAACGAGGCGGGTGACGAATGCTGCTTGGTGTGAGCAAGCCTTGCCACGTTTGCTTGCCCAGGTGCCGAGCGTTGCTTGCAGCACGGGGGGAGCGGCTGCAGGAGAGCGGGGAGCACGGATCCCAATTGAGCAGGCTGGACGTTGTGGCCGTGGAGCCAGTGGTGATGGTAGCGCTTGGATTTTGCAAAGAGCAAAGGGAAGGATTCTCCTTCCACCGAGGAAATCACCGCGCTGCTTAGAACGGGGACGGGGACCCTGGCCTCCCCCCGCCACGTCCTGGCCCTGCAGGCCTGGGGCTCCGTCCGCTCACAAAGAAACCGAGCTCAAAACCTGGGCCTCCATTCTCTGCGCTCTGCGGGCCGCCAGGGAAGAGAACCAGAAAACTCAAGGGGAGCACGGCTCGCTTCTTACTGGGGTCAGGGCCCGATCCGGGGGGCTCTCTGCACCCGGGGGGGTCCGGGAGACAGCCCGTCTTGCAGGAGCTCCGAAGACGAGCCATTGATTTCAATGGCACCCGCCATCCCCGAGCCATTGATTTCGATGGCACCCACCATCCCCGAGCCATTGATTTCGATGGCACCCGCCATCCCCGAGCCATTGATTTCGACGGCACCCACCATCCCCGAGCCATTGATTTCGATGGCACCCGCCATCCCCGAGCCATTGATTTCAATGGCACCCGCCATCCCCGCGACGACGGCCGCGGCGGAGGAATGCGATAAGGATGAGTCGCAACCACCGGCGTTATCTGTGCGGAACAGCAGATCTCCTGCCCCGTGTGCATCCCATCCGTCGTATCCTTCTTGAGCATCATCCATGGGGCGGGGATGGGGGAGAGCTGCTCCCTCCCCTCCGTGGGCAGCCCGCCCCGGGGAGGAGGGGGAAAGCTGGAAGGGGAGGGGGCTCGAGGGGGCGGGACCTGCGGGCGTATCCAGGTCGCGGATTGGTCGAAGATAAGGGAAGAGATAGAGGACAAGGGCTTATCAGAAACAGCGCGAGCGTTTCTTGTTGCGGTCGGTGACGGAAGAGCATCCTGGGTGCCCGGAGATCCCAAAGGGGGGACGCCTCTATGGGTCCCAAACGGGGTGAAGCGTCTATGGGAGGCGGTGGAAACGAATGGGGCTGAGCTCGCCCTCGACGCCTCGGAAGCGCTAACAGCACCGGGGCCGCTGCCGCCTCACGATATCGAGAGTTCAATGCGCGCGAGATCCTCGAGCCCGTGCAATACCCCCTCTGGAAAGAGGAGTGGATCATCCAGCTGAAGGCGGTGCTGGCCGAGGCCGCAAACGAGCCGGGTCACCCACTTAGACAGGCTGACGGGCACCGCCGGGGGAACGTGCGGGACCCCCCGAAATCAACTCCGGTTGCTGCGGCCGGGCCAAGCGCTAACCGCCTCCGATGCGGCTGTCACCGCCCTCAGGGAGATTGCCCGGAGCGCGGAGCCCTCCACCCCTTGGTCAGCGGTAGAGCAGGACCCAAGCGAATCCTTCCAGGACTTTGCCGACAGATTGATCGAAGCGGTGCAAGGGTCGGACCTGCCCCGAGCGACGCACGACCCGGTGATCGTAGACCGCCTAAAACACAAGTCCCTCGAGGGCGTGAAGGACCTTCTACGGTCGGGCCCCTGGGAAACCGACCGCGCCGGGAGAG
>NW_018362855.1:8664-9709 GCF_002078875.1 Numida meleagris
GGCTCTCAAATGTTTCTTGAGCACCTCCAGGGATGGTGACTCCAGCCCATCCCGGTGCAGCGCATCCCAGCGCCTGGCCACTCCGAAAGGAAAAGCAGTGTTTCCTAACGCCCAGCCTCAATCTCCCCTGGTGCAACTTGAGGGCATTGACCATGAAGATCTACATCCATGACCACGATCATCACAAAGCTCTGCATCCATGACCATGACCATGACCACGAGTCTCTACATCCATGACCATGATCACAAAGCTCTACATCCATGACCATGACCACGAAGCTCTACATCCATGACCATGACCACGAAGCTCTACATCCATGACCACGACCACAAAGCTCTACGTCCATGACCATAACCATGACCACAAAGCTCTCCATCCATGACCATGACCACGACCACAAAGCTCTACATCCATGATGATGACCACAAAGCTCTACATCCATGACCATAACCATGACCACACAGCTCTACATCCATGACCATGACCACGAAGCTCTACATCCATGACCACGATCATCACAAAGCTCTACATCCCTGACCATGACCACAACCACGACGTTCTACACCCATGACCATAACCACAATCATGCAGCCCTATATCCATGACCACGATCATCACAAAGCTCTACATCCACGACCATAACCATGACCACAACCACGAAGTTCTACATCCATGACCATAACCATGACCACAAAGCTCTACATCCATGACCACGATCATCACAAAGCTCTACATCCTTGACCATGACCATGACCACAACCACGAAGCTCTACATCCATGACCATAACCATGACCACACAGCTCTACATCCATGACCATGACCACGAAGCTCTACATCCACGACCACGATCATCACAAAGCTCTACATTCCTGACCATGACCATGACCATGACCATGACGTTCTACACCGATGACCATAACCACAATCATGCAGCCCTATATCCATGACTACGGTCATCACAAAGCTCTACATCCATGGCCATAACCATGACCACAACCACGAAGTTCTACATCCATGGCCATAACCATGACCACAACCATGAA
>NW_018362856.1:0-1109 GCF_002078875.1 Numida meleagris
CCCCACCCACCTCCACGTCCCTCTTGAGCTTCTCCATGAAGTCACGCTTGTCCTCCTCGCCCACGTACACCTTCTCACTCTTGTTCAGGAAGTCCACGTCCTTCAGCGTCGGCAGCTCCTTGCCCTGGGGGCGGGGAGGGGGGGGGCATATGTGGGGCAGCCCCCCCTCCAACCCCCATCCCACATCCCCTCCTCCATCCCCCTCACTCCATTCATTCCTGGATCATTCCTTTGCTCCATTCATTCACTCTGGGGCTCCCCTCTCATCCACCCCTTTTGGGGCTCCCCCCTTTCATCCCCACTCATTCATAATGGGGTTCCCCCCCAGCCCCATTCATCACTCTGGGACTCACCCCCCCACCTCGGCCCCATTCATTCATTTTGGGGCTCCCCCTCAGTCCCCATTCATTCATTCTGCCCCCCCACCTCAGCCCCATTCATTCATTCTGGACTCCCCACCCCCCAGCCCCATTCATTCATTCTGTGTTCCCCCCCCAGCCCCATTCATTCATTCTGGACTCCCCACCCAGCCCCATTCATTCATTCTGGGGTTCCCCCCCAGTCCCACTCATTCCCCCCTGCCTTACTTTCTCCTTATCGCTCGCTTCCCGTGACACCAGTGAGCCCTGTGCACGCATTAAGGAGGGAAGGAAGTAGATAAAGTGAGGGGGTGCAGGGCCGGTTAGGGGGGAACGGGGGTGTGAGGGGGGGGGCATTGGGCTGGGGGCCCCCCCGTTACCTTCAGGTCGTACTTCCTGTGCACGGGCAGCCGGTGGCTGAAGGTGTTGCGCATGGCCAGCAGGTAGCTCTCCTCGCTCTCCACGCTGGCGCGGTACATCCCCAGGAACTGGGGCAGCAGCGTGCTGCCGTGGCACTGCACCACATACTGCGGGCGGAGGGGGGGGGCACAGCATTAAGACCCCCCCCTTCTTGTGCGCTGTACCCCCCCATGGGTTCCTATACCTGGTGGTAGTGGGACAGCAGCCCGTGCACGTCGGCCACGTCCTCGCTCGACAGCTCCTTCACCACCAGCGTGCGGTCGTAGGACAGCAGCAGGCGGCGGTCGCCGTCCTCGGCGTGGGGGGGGCTGCGCGTCAGTGACACCTGAG
>NW_018362856.1:3189-5918 GCF_002078875.1 Numida meleagris
CACCACTCCCCCACTTCCCACAGGTCCCTACACCCATTGGGGACCCCCCCACACACCCCCACATCCTTGAGTCTCTGCCATATCCCTTAAGCTACAACCCCATCTGCCCCTGACCCTAGGGCCCCCTCCATCCCCTGCAGACCCACGGGGACCCCTCCCAGCCCCCACCCCACTACTGTGCTTTTTTTTTGGGGGGGGGGGCATGACCACGACCCTCAACCACATCCTCACTTCAGGACCCCACCAGGACCCCTTTGGAGGCACCACCGAAGCCGGGGGGGGGCCGAGGATCGCACTGAGATTCCTCAAGCCGATCAGAGGAATGTGTAGCGCCCGTCCCCACCACAACTGGGGGCAGTGAGGCTGTGCCCCCCCTGCCGCTCACCGGTTGAAGAGGTGGTTGTTCACTTTGATCTTGGAGCTGGCCTTGAAGTCGTCGGGCAGCAGCATGACGGGGGGGGGCACCTGGCTCAGCTCGTTGATCTGCGTGGGGGCGGGGGGGGAGCGATCAGACCGGGCCCTCCCGGCCCTGGGACCCCCCCCCTCAAGTGGACTCGTTAATCCCCGGGCCTGGGGTCAGCGCATACGGGGGCGCGGTGAGGGGAACCGGGGTGAGGGGGAGGGGGGCGAACCCGGAAGGATTCCAGGGCCGGGGGGGCCCGGTGGGCCTGGGCTCGGTCCCGTTAGTGCCGGGCCGCACCTGGTGGTTGACGCCCCAGGCCAGCACGGCCAGCAGCGGGTCGGCCGCCCGCGGCACCTTCACCCGCTGCGGCACGAAGCGCTTCTGCTTCTTTTTCGTCTTGGTGCGCGGTGCCGCCGGCCCCGCCGCCGCCATAGCCGCCCGCTTCCGCCCGCCCCGCCGCGGCGACGGAAGCCGGCTGCCGGGGACCGGAAGTCGTCCCCCACGCGCACGCCAATGCAGCCTCAACACGCATGCGCTGAGCGCGACGGCGGTCCCTGAGGTGATGTCACGCGGTGGTATCACGTGGTACCTGGGGCGGTGCGCGCCCTAAAAGTGTCCGGGTACTTCCTCTGTGCTCCGTGCTCTCCTATGGGGTTCCGTGTGTTCCTACAGGCGTCTATGTTCTCCTGTAGGGTTCCGTGTGTTTTCTACAGGGTCCTGTGTTCTCTTGTAGGGGTCTATGTTCTTCTGTAGGGTTCCATGTGTTTCTGTAGAGTTTCATGTGTTTCTGTGGGGGTCTGTGGGCTCCGGTAGGGTTCTGTGTGCTCCTATAGGTGTCTAGGTGCTTTCTATACAGATCCATGTGCTCCTATAGGGTCCTGTGTACTTCTATAGGGTTCTGTGTTCTCCTATAGGATTTTGTGTGCTTTCTGTAGGGGTCTGTGTGCTCCTTCCTTGGGGGTCTGGGAGCTCCTATAGGGTTCTGTGTTCTACAGGATTTTGTGTGCTCCTATAGGGGGCCATTGTTCTCTTATAGGGTTTTGTGTGCTGTCTATAAGATTCTGTGTGCTCCATTGGGGGTCTGTGTTCTCCTATGGGGTTCCTTGTGCTCCTATAGGAATCTGTGTACTTTCTATAGGGGTCTGTGTGTTCCCATATGGGTCCATGTTGTCCTACAGAGTTCCATGTGCTCTCCATAGGGGTCCATGTGTTTCTATATGGGCCCAGGTACATCCTATTGAACTCTGTGTGGTCCTATCTCCATAGGAGTCCCAGTGCTCCATAAGGGGGCTGTGTACTCCCTGTATGGAAGGAGCACACATGGGCTCTGTACAGGGGTCCGTGTGGGCGCCGTGCTCTCTGTAGGGCCCTGTGTGTACCCTATAGTGGCTCCATGCACACCCTATAGGGTTCTGGGTGCTCTCCATAGGGGTCTGGGTGCTCTCCATAGGGCTTTATGCTGTCCCTATAGGGGTCTGGGTGCTCCCCATGGAGCTGGGGCCCTCCTCATATGGATTCATAGGCTCCCTATAGGGAGTGTGTGCTCTTTGGGATCCGTGTGCTGTCTATAGGGCCCTGTGTGTTCCCTATAGGAACCCTATGAGGTCTGTGTGCACCCTATGGAATCCTATAGGAGTTGCTGTGCCCTCTGTAGTGTGATGTGTTCCCCACATGGGTCCCTATAGGGCTCCTTGCTCTCTCTGTAGGGGTCCATGTGCACCCTGGGGTGTCCACGCAATCCCTATAGGTGCCTGTGTGCTCTGGATGGGGATGCTGGCTGCTTCCTATAGAGTCTGTGATTTCTGTACAGTGTCCTGTGCCCCCCATAGGCCCTGTGTGCCCCCTATAGGCTCCGTGTGCTCCCCATAGGATGTCCTGTGCCCCCTATAGGCCCTGTGCCCCTTATAGGTCCCATGTTCTCCCTATAGGGCTCCCTGTGCCTCCTATAGGCCCTGTGTGCTCCTCATAGGGTGCCCTGTTCCCCCTATAGGCCCCATGCCTCCTACAGTCCCCATGTTCTTCCCATAGGGATCCCTGTGCCCTTATAGGCCCTGTGTGCCCCCTATAGGCTCTGTGTGCTCCCCATAGGGTACCCTGTGCTCCCTATAGGCCCTGTGCCCCCTATAGGCCCCATGTTCTCCCCATAGGGCTCCTGTATGCCCCTATAGGCCCCGTGTGCCCCCTATAGACCCCCTCCAAGGACCCCCCATCCATCTCTCAGCGTCTCAGCCTTTATTGGGTGGCTCCAGCGTGGCCCCCCCCCGCAGTGGGGACATGCAGCGCGTGTGGGGCCGGGCGTGTGGGGGAGGGCACTTGGGGTGGGCAG
>NW_018362857.1:0-1317 GCF_002078875.1 Numida meleagris
AACCTGCCCGTTCCTGGAGAAGAGCGGTGCCTTTTCCCCTCCCCGCCCCCTCTCTAGGTACGTTTCCCACAGCCGGGCGAGCAGGAGCAGTCCCGGCTTTCATCGCAATTATTATTAATAATAAAGATCCTAAACGTGCCCTCCACGATAAGTCGGCAGCTCCGAAAAAAAAAAAAAAAAAAAAAAAAAAAAAAAAAAAAAAAAAGACCTCAAATCCCAGCGACCGCCTCGCGATGGATCTGCCTGCAAAATAGAGACACATTCCTAAAATTTCCCTCCTCCCTCCCCCCCCACCGCCGAGCTTCACCCCAACCAGAACTCCCCAGTTGTAAAGCGGGGGGGAAAAAAAAAGGGCCCTGGATGAGGGCTGCAAAAGAGTCTCTGCGTGGAAGGAAGCTTAAAGCTTGTGAACTCTTCTTGAACCGAGATTGGAGTCATATGGTCATAAATCATTGGGACATATACTCCGCCATTCACAAAGTGATAGCCTATTTGAGTCCGGCTTACCTTAGTCTCTGACGAGCAAAGCACGGGCAGACATAATATATTTTCACATCCAGCATCCACGCAATCAATAAGCAAGGAATGACCCCCTTCCTTTAAAAACGTTAAAGGAATATACGAGAGAGAGGGGGGAAAAAATCCGGCATATGGATGGATGTATGTATTAAAAAAAAGGGAGGAAAAAAAAAAAAAAGAAAAAAAAATCCAGGGGGGAGGGGGCTCAGCCAGTGGAGCTTTCGGTTACGGCAGCTCAAATTGTCTCTCTGTCTCCGTTTGGGGAGGGGGGGGGGAGGAAAAATCAAGATGCTTTCCAGCTTCCAAGATGTGCGGAAAAGCTGAGGGCTTTGAATGGACAAACCCCGAGGTTCTGGTTGCCCTATAGACTGGTACGCTCTGCTCACTGATAACAATGGCCTCTGCTTTACCACAGCAAAGGGGAAGAAGGGAAAGGAGAAGGGAAAAAAAAAAAAAAAAAGAAAGAAAGAAAGAAAAGCTGAACACAACACCCCCCCCCCCCCCTTTTTAACTATGCAATGCTTGGCTGGGATTAAAATAATAACGAAAAGAATCCAGGCGGCGGGGAGGGCGGGGGGCGAGGGGGGAAATAAAGCGGAGGGGATATTTAAAAATACAGATTGGGTTCGGATTGCTGGGCAAAGGCAGCGAGCCTCCCGAACAGCGTCACTAGTGAAAAATTATGCTAATTGCAGACGTGGTGGACAGAGGCCTAGACAGAAAGATAGTAAAGCTCGCCTTTGATTCACGTGTTTAACAATTAGGTGTCAATTTATGCTAATAAACCGTTTCAAAATA
>NW_018362857.1:4221-5857 GCF_002078875.1 Numida meleagris
AGGGAAAAAAGTAAAACGCGGTTTTTTTTTCTTTTTGCGTGGTGAAGTCGGCAAACGAAATGTGAGTCCCGGAGCGTTCCTCCCACGCTGGGACCTGGGGGGGTGGGGGGGGAAGAAGGGCAGAGAGAAGGGAGTGGGGAAAAGAGGGAAAGGCGTCCGAGCGGAGCGCTTTGCGGGAGGGAGGAGGGAAAAGAGAAACAAACAAACAAAAAAACAAGCAGACAGAGGGGATCTGGCATAAATAACGTCTAGGAAAGGGGGGGGCAGGAGGGAGGGGGCTTGTTTCTCTTTGTTTTTCATTTATTCCCTTGCAGTAAAGGGAGCGGAGGGATGGATGGAGCGAGTGTCTCTCTCTTCCCCCCCCCCCCCCCCCCACCTCGTTCTTTGTTTTGATCCTGGCGGCTTTGCTCGAGTTGGTTTGCATTAATTTCTCTCTCAGAGGCGGCGCAGACCCGGCCCAGCCCTGCGAGCCCCGCAGCGCCCACCGCCTCCACTCGGGGCCTTTTTATCATCATTCTTATTACTGTTATTAGGAGTTTGGCTTTCCTCACTCCTATCCCGCAAACAGACAGACCGAGGAAGGGGAGAGTTATAGAGGGACCGGGACCTCCTGGTACCCCAAACAGAAGCCAATCAGGATAAGAAAGCAAAATGAAGCGGAGTGAGCAGTGTTTTTTTCCTTGACAGATTAGACCTTTTTCTCCCCATGACCTTTGCTTGGAGGAGCGATAACTCACCAGGTTAATGATCACTCGGTGGAAGAGCTTTTGAATTGTTTCTCCCCCCCCAAAAAAAACAACCCTAAAACCCTACAAAAAAACCGATCCCAAAAGGAAACGGTAGCGGAGCGGACACACAGCTCCGGGGTTCCCATCCCTCTGCCACTTCGCCCCAACGGGACTGGGATTTCGGGGCATTTAGGGGTCGGTGGGTGCGTGGGTGGGGATGATGCTGTGAGCAAAGGGAGGCAATTTGCGCTATCAGCGTGCTGCAAATCGATACTTTGGGAGCAGCCCAGCAGAGACGGGAGGAATCGCCATCCCCGCTCCTCCACCCTCCCTCCAAATGCCAAAATAATGGCTTGAATTATGCGCTCACGTGACCGGGACACGTCAACCTTTTGCCCATTTTATATAGAATTTGGAAAGGATTCGCTCTCCCTCCACTCCCACTAGTTCTCCCATCAGCAAATTTCCCAAACTTGCCTGGCCGAAGATACCCCTCACTCCCTCCCGTCGCAGCTGGGGCTGGCCTGGCGTCTGGGGGCATTTAGGTGCTTTTTTCACCTTTTTCTTAAATTATTGTTCTCCTCCCCTCCAAAAAAAAAAAAAAAAAAAAAAAAAAAAAAAAAAAACCTTTCTATCTTTTATCCTGAAGGCGAAGGAGATGAACCAACACTAAGGAGGAAAGCGACCGCAACAGCCACCGCTCCCCAACCGCTCCGCCGAGCGGCAAAGACGGCGGAGGTGGGGGGGGGAAGCCGGGTTTAGGGGCAGGAAAAACGGAAGGGGGGTTCTCAGCCTTCTCTTCCTCCGAAAGAGAGAGATAGAGAGAGAGGAGGACTCCAAGCTTTTCTCCCACCGCCCTCCCACCCCTCACCCATCCTACCGCCGTGTTACTTTCCGTGAGAAAAAAA
>NW_018362858.1:0-2900 GCF_002078875.1 Numida meleagris
GTGTTGGTCCCGGTCCCGGTGTTGGTCTGGGTCTTGGTCCTGGTCCTGGTGTCAGTCCTGGTGTTGTTCCCAGTCCTGGTGTTGGTTCCGGTCCCGGTGTTGGTTCGGGTGTTGGTGCTGGTCAAGGTGTTGGTCCCGGTCCCGGTGTTGGTCTGGGTCTTGGTCCTGGTCCCGGTGTCAGTCCTGGTCCCGGTGTTGGTCCGGGTGTTGGTCCTGGTCCCGGTGTCAGTCCTGCTGTTGTTCCCGGTCCTGGTGTTGGTTCCGGTCCTGGTGTTGGTTCGGGTGTTGGTCCTGGTCAAGGTGTTGGTCCCGGTCCTGGTGTTTGTCCGGGTCTTGGTCCTGGTCCCGGTGTCGGTCTGGGTGTTGTTCCCGGTCCTGGTGTCAGTTCTGGTCCGGGTGTTGGTTTGGGTGTTTGTCCTGGTTCCGGTGTTGGTCTGGGTCTTGGTCCTGGTCCCGGTGTTGCTCCCGGTCCTGGTGTCAGTTCTGGTCCCGGTGTTGGTTCGGGTGTTGGTCCTGGTCAAGGTGTTGGTTCCGGTCGCGGTGTTGGTCTGGGTCTTGGTCCTGGTCCCGGTCCTGGTGTTGGTCCAGGTGTTGGTCCTGGTCCTGGTGTCAGTCCTGGTCCCAGTGTTGGTCCGGGTGTTGGTTCTGGTCCCAGTGTTGGTCCCGGTCCCGGTGTTGGTCTGGGTGTTGTTCCCGGTCCTGGTGTCAGTTCTGGTCCCGGTGTTGGTTCAGGTGCTGGTGCTGGTCAAGGTGTTGGCCCCGGTCACGGTGTTGGTCTGGGTCTTAGTCCTGGTCCCGGTGTCAGTCCTGGTCCCAGTGTTGGTCCAGGTGTTTGTCCTGGTCCCGGTGTTGGTTCTGTTCCCGGTGTTGGTCCAGGTGTTGGTTCCGTTCCCGGTGTCAGTCCTGGTCCCGGTGTCGGTCTGGGTGTTGTTCCCGGTCCTGGTGTCGATTCCGGTCCCGGTGTTGGTTCGGGTCTTGGTTCTGGTCAAGGTGTTGGTCCCGGTCCCGGTGTTGGTCTGGGTCTTGGTCCTGGTCCTGGTGTCAGTCCTGGTCCCAGTGTTGGTCTGAGCGTTGGTCCTGGTCCCGGTGTCGGTTCTGGTCCCGGTGTTGGTCTGAGCGTTGGTCCTGGTCCCGGTGTCAGTTCTGCTGTTGTTCCCGGTCCTGGTGTTGGTTCTGGTCCCGGTGTTGGTCCGGGTGTTGGTCCTGGTCCGGGTGTTGGTCCTGGTCCTGGTGTCCGCCCTGGTCCCGGTGTTGGTCCTGGTCCCGGTGTTGGTCTGGGTGTTGGTTCTGATCCCGGTGTTGGTCCGGGTGCTGGTCCTGGTCCTGGTGTTGGTCCTGGTGTTGTTCCCGGTCCTGGTGTCAGTTCTGGTCCCGGTGTTTGTCCCGGACACCGGTGTTGGTTCTGGTCCTGGTGTTGGTCCGGGTGTTGGTCCTGGTCCGGGTGTCAGTCCTGGTCCCGGTGTTGGTCCAGGTGCTGGTCCTGGTCCCAGTGTCAGTCCTGGTCCCGGTGTTGTTCCCGGTGTTGTTCCCAGTCCTGGTGTCAGTCCTGGTCCCGGTGTTGGTCCGGGTGTTGGTTCTGGTCCCAGTGTTGGTCCCGGTCCCGGTGTTGGTCCAGGTGTTGGTCCTGGTCCCGGTGTTGGTCCGGGTGTTGGTTCTGGTCCCAGTGTTGGTCCCGGTCCCGGTGTTGGTCTGGGTCTTGGTCCTGGTCCCGGTGTCAGTCCCGGTGTTGTTCCCGGACCTGGTGTCAGTTCTGGTCCTGGTGTTGGTTCAGGTGCTGGTGCTGGTCAAGATGTTGGTTCCGGTCCCGGTGTTGGTCTGGGTCTTGGTCCTGGTCCCGGTGTCAGTCCTGGTCCCGGTGTTGGTCTGGGTGTTGTTCCCGGTCCTGGTGTTGGTTCCGGTCCCGGTGTTGGTCCAGGTGTTGGTTCCGGTCCCGGTGTCAGTCCTGGTCCCGGTGTCAGTCCTGCTGTTGTTCCCAGTCCTGGTGTCAGTTCTGGTCCCGGTGTTGGTCCGGGTGTTTGTCCTGGTCCCGGTGTCAGTTCTGGTCCCGGTGTTGGTTCAGGTGTTGGTCCTGCTCAAGGTGTTGGCCCCGGTCACGGTGTTGGTCTGGGTCTTGGTCCTGGTCCCGGTGTCAGTCCTGGTCCCAGTGTTGGTTCGGGTGTTTGTCCTGGTCCCGGTGTTGGTTCTGTTCCCGGTGTTGGTCCAGGTGTTGGTTCTGGTCCCGGTGTCAGTCCTGGTCCTGGTGTTAGTCCTGCTGTTGTTCCCGGTCCTGGTGTCAGTTCTGGTCCCGGTGTTGGTCTGAGCGTTGGTCCTGGTCCCGGTGTTTGTCCCAGACACCGGTGTTGGTTCTGGTCCCGGTGTTGGTCCAGGTGCTGGTCCCGGTCCTGGTGTCAGTCCTGGTCCCGGTGTCGGTCCCGGTGTTGATTACAGTCCCAGTGTCAGTCCAGTGTCAGTCCTGGTCCCGGTGTTGGTCCCGGTGTTGGTTCTGGTCCCGGTGTTGGTCCCGGTGTTTATTACAGTCCCGGTATCAGTCCCAGTCCCGGTGTCAGTCCCAGTCCCAGTGTCAGTCCCAGTCCTGGTGTCAGTCCTGGTCCCGGTGTTGTTCCCGGTGTTGCTCCCAGTCCCGGTGTCAGTCCCAGTCCCGGTCCCGCTGTAGGTCCTGGTGTTGGTCCCCGACCCGGTGTCAGTCCCAGTCCCGGTGTCAGTCCCGGTGTTGGTCCCGGTGTCAGCCCCAGTCCCGGTCCCGCTGTAGGTCCCGGTGTTGCTCCCAGTCCCGGTGTCAGTCCCGGTGTTGGTCCCGGTGTCAGCCCCAGTCCCAGTCCCGCTGTAGGTCCTGGTGTTGGTCCCCGACCCAGTGTCAGTCCCAGTCCCGGTGTCAGTCCCAGTCCCAGTCCCGCTGTAGG
>NW_018362858.1:2920-4209 GCF_002078875.1 Numida meleagris
TGTTGTTGCTCCCAGTCCCGGTGTTGTTCCCAGTCCCAGTGTTCCCAGTCCCCCCAGTCCCGGTGTTGCTCCCAGTCCCGGTGTTGCTGTCAGCCCCAGTCCTCCCAGTCCAGGTGTTGGTGTTCCCAGTCCAGGTGTTGTTGCTCCCAGTCCCGGTGTTGCTGTCACCGCAATCCCAGTCCAGGTGTTGTTCCCAGTCCAGGTGCTGCTCCCAGTTCAGGTGTTGGTGTTCCCAGTCCAAGTGTTGCTCCCAGTCCCGGTGTTGCTCCCAGCCCCAGTCCTCCCAGTCCAGGTGTTGTTGTTCCCAGTCCCGGTGTTGCTGTCAGCCCCAGTCCCAGCGTTGCTCCCAGTCCCCCCAGTCTCGGTGTTCCTCCCGGTCCCGGTGTTGCTGTCACCCCAGTCCCAGTCCAGGTGTTGTTCCCAGCCCAGGTGCTGCTCCCAGTCCAGGTATTGGTGTTCCCAGTCCAGGTGCTGCTCCCAGTCCCGGTGCTGCTCCCAGTCCAGGTGTTGTTGCTCCCAGTCCCGGTGTTGCTGTCACCCCAATCCCAGTCCAGGTGTTGTTCCCAGTCCAGGTGCTGCTCCCAGTCCAGGTGTTGGTGCTCCCAGTCCCGGTGTTGTTGCTCCCAGTCCCCCCAGTCCCGGTGTTCCTCCCAGTCCAGGTGTTGCTGTCAGCCCCAGTCCAGGTGTTGTTGCTCCCAGTCCCAGTGTTGCTGTCAGCCCCAGTCCTCCCAGTCCAGGCGTTGTTGTTCCCAGTCCCGGTGTTCCTCCCAGTCCAGGTGTTGTTGCTCCCAGTCCAGGTGTTGTTGCTCCCGGTCCCGGTGTTCCTCCCAGTCCCGGTGTTGCTCCCAGTCCCGGTGTTCCTCCCAGTCCCGGTGTCGCTCCCGGTCCCGGTGTTGCTCCCGGTCCCGGTGTTCCTCCCGGTCCCGGTGTTGCTCCCGGTCCTGGTGTTGCTCCCAGTCCCGGTGTCGCTCCCGGTCCCAGTGTTGCTCCCGGTCCCGGTGTCGCTCCCGGTCCCGGTGTTGCTCCCGGTCCTGGTGTTGCTCCCAGTCCCGGTGTCGCTCCCGGTCCCGGTGTTGCTCCCGGTCCCGGTGTCGCTCCCGGTCCCGGTGTTGCTCCCGGTCCCGGTGTTGCTCCCGGTCCCGGTGTTGCTCCCGGTCCCGGTGTTGTTGCTCCCGGGAAGCGGCGGCGGCGCAGCCCCCGCAATGGAGGCGCCGGCGCTGACCCAGGAAGTGCAGCCTTCGTCCCCCCCCCCTCCTCCTCCTCTTCCTCTCCTCCTCCTCCTCCTCCTC
>NW_018362859.1:0-4028 GCF_002078875.1 Numida meleagris
GGGGGGGGGCACGTGGGCCGCGGTGGCACCGATGTGACCCCAATGTCCCCACTGACCCCAATGCCCCTGACCCCATTGTCCCCAATGTCCCCACTGACCCCAGTGCGTCCCCATTGTCCCCACTGACCCCAATGCCACTGACCCCATTGTCCCCAATGTCCCCATTGGCCCCACTGACCCCATTGTGGCCCCAGTGGCCCCCCTGACCCCATTGACTCCACTGACCCCAATGCCACTCACCTCACTGTCCCCAATGTCCCCATTGACCCCATTGTGGCCCCAGTGTCCCCATTGACCCCACTGACCCCAATGACTCCACTGACCCCAATGCCACTCACCCCATTGTCCTTAGTGTCCCCATTGACCCCATTGTCCCCCCGACCCCAATGACCCCATTGACTCCACTGACCCCAATGTCCCTGACCCCATTGTCCCCATTGACCCCATTGTGGCCCCAGTGTCTCCATTGACCCCAATGCCACTGACCCCATAGTCCCTAGTGTCCCCATTGTCCCCCCCGACCCCATTGACCCCAATGACTGCGCTGACCCCAATGCCACTGACCCCACTGTCCCCAATGTCCCCATTGACCCCACTGACCCCACTGACCCCATTGACTCCACTGACCCCAATGCCACTGACCCCAATGTCCCCATTGTCCCCATTGACCCCACTGACCCCAATGCCACTGACCCCATTGTCCCCAATGTCCCCACTGACCCCATTGTGGCCCCAGTGTCCCCACTGACCCCATTGTGGCCCCACTGACCCCATTGACTCCACTGACCCCAATGCCACTCACCCCATTGTCCCCATTGACCCCATTGTGGCCCCAGTGTCCCCTTTGACCCCAATGCCACTGACCCCATTGTCCCTAGTGTCCCCATTGTCCCCCCCGACCCCATTGACCCCAATGACTGCGCTGACCCCAGTGCCACTGACCCCATTGTCCCCATTGACCCCATTGTGGCCCCAGTGTCCCTAATGTCCCCATTGACCCCACTGACCCCATTGACTCCACTGACCCCAATGCCACTGACCCCATTGTCCCCAATGTCCCCACTGACCCCATTGTGGCCCCAGTATGGCCCCATTGATCCCAGTAGCCCCATTGTCCCCACTCTGCCCATTGACCTCCATTGTGGCCCCACTGACCCCATTGACTCCGCTGACCCCAATGCCACTGACCCCATTGTCCCCATTGACCCCATTGTGACCCCAGTGTCCCCAATGTCCCCATTGACCCCACTGACCCCATTGACTCCACTGACCCCAATGCCACTGACCCCATTGTCCCCATTGTCTCCACTGACCCCATTGCATCCCCAGTGGCCCCAGTATGGTCCCACTGACCCCAGTACCTCCGTTGTCCCCATTGTCCCCAGTGTGTCCCCATTGTCTCCGGTGACTTCACTGACCCCAAGGTCCCCACTGACCCCAAAGTCCTCAATGTGTCCCCCCTGGCCCCATTGTGTCCCCACTGACCCCAATGACTCCACTGACCCCAATACCACTCACCCCATTGTCCCCAATGTCCCCATTGTCCCCACTGACCCCACTGTGGCCCCACTGACCCCAGTACCTCCATTGTCCTCAATGTGTCCCCCATGTTCCCGGTGACCCCACTGATCCCAATGTCCCCAGTGTGTCCCTACTGACCCCATTGACCCCAATACCACTCACCCATTGTCCCCAGTGTCCCCATTGACCCAAATGCCACTGTCCCCATTGTCCCCACTGACCCCATTGACCCCAATGACTCCACTGACCCCAGTGCCACTCACCCCATTGTCCCCAATGTCCCCATTGACCCCATTAATGCCCCAGTATGGCCCCATTGACCCCAGTATCCCCATTGTCCCCAGTGTGTCCCCCATGTCCCTGCTGACCCCGATACCTCCACTGTCCCCATTGTCCCCAGTATGTCCCCAGGGTCCCCACTGACCCCAATGCGTCCCCATTGACCCCACTGTGTCCCCATTGTCCCCACTGACCCCACTGCCAACAATGGCCCCAATATGGCCCCACTGACCCCATTGTCCCCACTGACCCTAATGCGTCCCCACTGACCCCATTGTCCCCATGGTGTCCCCAGTGCCCCCAATGTCCCCAGTGCCCCCATTGTCCCCACTGACCCCATAGTGTCCCCAGTGCCCCCCCGCCCCCCCCGTCCCCGTGTCACTCACCTTCTGGGGGCCGATGCCGGGGCACAGGGACAGCTCCTCTCGGGGGGCGCGTGCCACCGCCGCCAGCGACTGCGGGGACAGCCGAGGTGACAGCGTGTCCCCATGTCCCCAATGTCCCCAAGTCCCCATGCCCCAATGTCCCCATGTCCCCATGTCCCCAATGTCCCCGTGTCCCCATGCCCCCATGTCCCCACGTCCCCAGTGTCCCCACATACCCATGTCCTCGTGTCCCCAGTGTCCCCAAGGATGTGTCCCTGCTGTCCCCAGTGTCCCCATGTCCCCATGCCCCAGTGCAGTGTCCCCATGTCCCCAGCCTCCCCATGGCCCTGCCCCCAATGTCCCCATGTCCCCAATGTCCCCATGTCCCCAGTGTCCCCATGTCCCCAATGTCCCCATGCCCCAGTGCAGTGTCCCCATGTCCCCAGCCTCCCCATGGCCCTGTCCCCAATGTCCCCATATCCCCAATGTCCCCAATGTCCCCAGTGTCCCCATGTCCTAGTACAGAGTCCCCATGTCCCCAACGTCCCCATGTCCCCAACGTCCCCATGTCCGCAGCATCCCCATGTCCCCAGCGTCCCCAGTGTCCCCATGCCCCAGTGCAGTGTCCCCATGTCCCCAGCGTCCCCATGGACCTGCCCCCAATGTCCCCATGTCCCCAGTGTCCCCATGTCCCCAATGTCCCCATGCCCCCACGTCCCCTCCCACGGTCCTGTCCCCAATGTCCCCACGGCTGCGTCCCCACCGCCCCCAGCGTCCCCTCCCATGGACGTGTCCCCACTGTCCCCCCACAGAGACACCCCCCCTCCCCGAGGGGGGGGGGGGGGAGGGGGGCCGTGACCCCCACGGTGACACCGCTGTCCCCATGTCCCCGCGTCCCCTCACCCCGAAGGTGCTGAGCAGGCTGAGCGCGTCCGTGCGGTTCACGGCTTTGACGCTGGTCAGGCACTCCGTCATCTGCGGGGACACGTGGGGACGCTTGGTGGCACGGGGACACAGAGTGACACCCACGGGAGACATGGGGACACAGAGTGACACAGAGCGACACTGGGGACACACAGTGACACCCAGTGGGGACACATGGTGACACTGGGGACACAGAGTGACAGCCACTGAGGACATGGGGACACACGGTGACACCAGGTGGCATCCATGGGGGGCATGGGGACACAGAGTGACACCCACTGGGGACAGAGAGTGACACCAGGACACCACGTGGCAACTATGGGGGGCACGGGGACACTGCCCCATGGGGACATGGGGACACAGACTGACACCCACTGGGGACATAGGGACACAAAGTGACACCCCCTGGGGACACAGCGCTGTCCTTTGTGGACACGGGAACAGCGCCCCCTGGTGGCAGCAGCTCTGGGGACCCCTGGGTGGCAGAGTGGGGGACACGTGGGGACATCTGGGGACACGTGGGGGGACACTGGGGACATTTGGGGACACGTGGGAACATTTGGGGACACGTGGGGGACAGGTGATGACATCTGGGGACATGTGGGGACACATGGGGGGACATTGGGGACATGTGGGGACACGTGGGGGTACATTGGGGGACACATGGGGACACGTGGGGACACGGGGGGGGACATTGAGGGCATGTGGGGACACATAGGGGGGACAGGTGGGGGGGACACTTGGGGACAGGTGGGGTCCTTTGGGGACACGTGGTGACATCTGGGGACACTTGGGGACACGGACCCTGGGCAGGGCGCCGCATTCCACGCGCTCTCGCAGCAGGTCGGGCGGTTTCTGCTCGTAGGCTTTGTAGGTCTCCAGGTAGCGGCCTGCTTCCTCGGCGCTGGGGACACGCGGGGACGGTGGCACTGTCACCTC
>NW_018362859.1:6455-7719 GCF_002078875.1 Numida meleagris
GGACGGGGATGGGGACAGGGATAGAGGGGACAGTAGGGACGGGGATGGGGATGGGGAAGGGAATGGGGAGGACAGGGACAAGAGAACAGGAATGGGGACAGGGACAGGAAGGATGGGGAGGGGGGGACAGTGGGGACAGCAATGGGAATAGGGATGGGAAGGACAGGGATGGGGGGGATAGTGGGGCCAGGGCCAGGGGGGACCGGGTTACAGGGGGACAAGGACAGGGACGGGGACAGGGACAGGAGGAACAGGGACAGAGGGACAGTAGGGACAGGGACGGGGACAGAGATTGGGGGGACAGGGTTAGGAGGAACAGGGACAGGGATGGGGACAGGGACAGTGGGGACAGAGGTCAGGGACAGAGGGACGTTGGGGACAGGGACGGGGACAAGGATGGAGGGGAAGGGGATGGGCAGGACAGTGGGTTCAGGGACAAGGGGGACAGTGGGGACAGGGACAGAGGGGACAAGGATGGGGGAGTGGGTACAGGGATGGGGACAGGGATGGGGACAGGGACAGGAGGGACAGGGAGGGGGACACAGTGGGGACAGAGGACGGGGGGGACAGGGATGAGAACAGGGGGATGGGGGGGGTAGGGATGAGAGGGACAGTGGGGACAGTAGGGCCAGGGATGGGGACAGGGCCAGGGACATGAACAGGGACGGGGATGGGGACAGGGACGGGGATGGGGACAGGGACGGGGATGGGGACAGGGACGGGGATGGAGATGGGGACGGGGATGGGGACAGGGACAGGACAGGGATGGGGACGGGAATGGGAACAGGGATGGTGATGGGGACAGGGATGGGGATGGGGATGGAGATGGGACAGGAACGGGGAGAGGGACAGGACAGGGACAGGGATGGGGATGAGGACAGGAATGGGGATGGGGATGGGGACGGGGATGGGGACGGGGATGGGGACAGAGACAGGGACAGGGAGAGGGATGGGGACAGGGATGGGGATGGGGACAGGGACGGGGACAGAGACAGGGACAGGGATAGGGACGGGGATGGGGACGGGGATGGGGACAGAGACAGGGACGGGGATGGGGACAGGGACGGGGACATCGAGAAGGGCCAGAGGGGCCAGGGAGGTGACCCCGGGGACCGAGGGCGGCGGCCTCACCACGTCCACCTGCAGCAGCAGCACCCGCAGCGCGTAGCTCCCAGCCAGCGCCCGCAGCCGCTCGTGGATGTAGTCGGGGTGAAGGTGGTGGTAGCGCAGACTGAGGGGACAGCGCGGGGTGACACGGCCGGGG
>NW_018362860.1:0-1061 GCF_002078875.1 Numida meleagris
GTTTGTACTGGTTTGTACTGGTTCATACTGGTTTGTACTGGTTCATACTGGTTCATACTGGTTCATACTGGTTCGTACCGGTTCATACCGGTTCGTACCGGTTCGTACCGGTTCGTACTGGTTTGTACTGGTTCGTACTGGTTCATACCGGTTCATACCGGTTCGTACCGGTTCGTACTGGTATGTCCTGGTTCGTACTGGTTCATACTGGTTCGTTCTGGTTTGTCCTGGTTCATACTGGTTTGTCCAGGTTCATACCGGTTTGTACTGGTTTGTCCTGGTTCATACTGGTTTGTACTGGTTCATACCGGTTTATACTGGTTTGTCCTGGTTCGTACCAGTTTATACTAGTTTATACTGGTTCGTACTGGTTCGTACTGGTTCATATTGGTTCGTACTGGTTCGTACTGGCTTGTACCGGTTTATACTGGTTCATACCAGTTTATACTGGTTCGTACTGGTTCATACTGGTTCATACTGGTTCGTACTGGTTTATACTGGTTCGTTCTGGTTTGTCCTGGTTCATACTGGTTTGTCCTGGTTCATACCAGTTCATACCGGTTCGTACCGGTTCATACTGGTTCATACTGGTTTATACTGGTTTGTCCTGGTTCATACTGGTTTGTACTGGTTCATACTGGTTTGTCCTGGTTCGTACCAGTTTATACTAGTTTATACTGGTTCATATTGGTTCGTACTGGCTCGTACTGGCTTGTACTGGTTTATACTGGTTCGTACTGGTTCGTACTGGTTCGTACTGGTTCATACTGGTTCGTACTGGTTCATACTGGTTCATACTGGTTCATACTGGTTCGTACTGGTTCATACTGGTTCATCCTGGTTTGTACTGGTTCGTACTGGTTCGTACTGGTTCATACTGGTTCGTACTGGTTCATACTGGTTCGTACTGGTTCGTACTGGTTTGTACTGGTTCATACCGGTTCATACTGGTTCATACTGGTTCATACTGGTTCGTACTGGTTCATACCGGTTCGTACTGGTTCGTACTGGTTCGTACTGGTTCATACTGGTTCGTACTGGTTCGTACTGGTTCGTACTGG
>NW_018362860.1:4346-5833 GCF_002078875.1 Numida meleagris
TGGGGTCCCTGTGGGGTCCCTATGGGGTCCCTATGGGGTCTCTATGGGGTTTTATGGGGTTTTGGGGTCCCTATGGGGTCGCTATGGGGTCTCTATGGGGTTTTATGGGGTCGCTATGGGGTTTTATGGGGTCTTTATGGGGTCGCTATGGGGTTTTATGGGGTCTTTATGGGGTTTTATGGAGTCGCTATGGGGTCCCAATGGGGTTTTGGGGTTGCTATGGGGTTTTATGGGGTCTCTATGGGGTCCCTATGGGGTTTGATGGGGTTTTGGGGTTGCTATGGGGTTTTATGGGCTCTCTATGGTGTCTCTATGGGGTCTCTATGGGATCGCTATGGGGTCCCTATGGGGTTTTATGGGGTTTTGGGGTCGCTATGGGGTCCCTATGGGGTTTTATGGTATTTTATGGGGTCACTATGGGGTCACTATGGGGTTTTATGGGGTTTTGGGGTCGCTACGGGGTTTTATGGGGTCTCTATGGGGTCTCTATGGGGTCTCTATGGGGTGGCAGTGGGGCTGACCTTTGACCTGGGTACCACTACGTGTCCCTGGGCTATGGGATTCCTATGGGGTCTCTGTGGGTTTATGGGGTCCCTATGGGGTTTTTGGGCTCCCTATGGGGACTCTGTGGGGTTCCTATGGGGTCTCTGTGAGGTCGCAGTGGGGCTGACCCTTGACCTTTGCCCTCTGACCCCATGGGGCAGGGTACCACTACGTGTCCCTGGCCTATGGGATCCCTATGGGGTCTCTGTGGGTTTATGGGGTCCCTATGGGGTTTTATGGGGTCCCTGTGGGGTTTCTGTGGGTCTGTGGGGTTTCTATGGGGTCTCTATGGGGTCCCTATGGGGTGGCAGTGGGGCTGACCTTTGACCTTTGCCCTCTGACCCCGTGGGGCAGGGTACCACTACGTGTCGCAGCGAGAGCAACGTGCCCCTGGGTTATGGGGCCTCTATGGGGTTTTATGGGGTCCCTGTGGGGTTTCTGTGGGTCTGTGGGGTTTCTATGGGGTCTCTATGGGGTCTCTATGGGGTGGCAGTGGGGCTGACCTTTGACCTTTGCCCTCTGACCCCTTGGGCAGGGTACCACTACGTGTCCCTGGCCTATGGGATCCCTATGGGGTCTCTGTGGGTTTCTGGGGTCCCTATGGGGTTTTATGGGGTCCCTGTGGGGTCTCTGTGGGTCTGTGCGGTTCCTATGGGGTCTCTATGGGGTCTCTGTGGGGTCATAGTGGGGCTGACCTTTGACCTTTGCCCTCTGACCCCATGGGGAGGGTACCACTACGTGTCCCTGGCCTATGGGATCCCTATGGGGTCTCTGTGGATTTCTGGGGTCCCTATGGGGTTTTTGGGCTCCCTATGGGGATTCTGTGGGGCTGTGGGGTCTCTATGGGGTCCCTATGGGGTGGCAGTGGGGCTGACCTTTGACCTTTGCCCTCTGACCCCATGGGGCAGGGTACCACTACGTGTCGCTGCGCAGCGAGAGCAACG
>NW_018362861.1:0-1957 GCF_002078875.1 Numida meleagris
GCGGGGGGGTCCGCTGCTGTTACCGGGGCCGCGCCGCTTCAGGCCGTTTCTAGAACCGTTTCTATTAATACCGCCCTTTCGGCGGCGGCGGCGGCGGCGGCGGCGAAAAGGGATTCCCTGTGACGTCATTGCTAGGATACCAAACAAACACGGCGAGCGCCAAGGCCATATATGGTTAATTGCGTCACAGGAACTCCGGCCCGGGGGGGGGAAAGAACGGGGCGGGGCGAGGGATCCCCCCCGCTTCCCTCCGCCCCCTTCGGATCCTCATAACGGCGGCGATCGCAGCGATCGCGGCGCAGAACCGACGGACGGAGCCGCGCCGACACCGGAGGGGTTCAGCGGACCCCCCCCCCATCACCGGGACCCCCCCCCCCATCAAAACGGTGGAGCTGTGACGTCAGCAAAAGGGGGCGGGGCGCCGCCGTATAAAGCCGCCGCGCGCCGGAGAGCGGTTCATTCATAAAAAAAGCTTCATTGATTGAGGAGGGAGAGGAGAGGGGGAAGAGGGACTCGGTACCGGACGGAACGGGGAACCGGTCCGGGATTCCGAAAAGAAGAGCAACGAGAGCCGCAAAACGGAGTTCGGATGGGATAGAAGCGGGTCGGGAGCGGAGAAGCGAGACGACGGCAACGGAATACTGGGGTTTACAACGGAGAACCGGGCACTCGGAAAGGTTCTAGCGGAGCTTGCAACGGAGAACCGGGACTCGGAAAGGTTCTAGCGGAGCTCATCGCGGAGAACCGGGACTCGGCGAGGTGCTGGTGGAGCTTACAACGGGGAACCGGGACTTGGCAAGGTTCTACCGGGACTTCTAGAGGAGAACCGGAGCCTGGGACGGACCCAGCACCGGAGGACGAGAGCTCGGAACGGCTCTACCGGGGCTCGTAACACCGAACCGGACCTTGGAACGGCTCTACCGGAGCCCACAGAGGAGTACCGGGGGGGGTTTGGGGAGCAAACCGGAGCCTGGAACGGCTTTACCGGAGCTCGGGGCTGAGCGCGGGGGACTCAACACCGCGAACCGGGGCTTGGAACGGACGCTGCGGGGTTTAGAGCGGCAGAACCGGACCTCGGCGGGATTCTACCGGCACTTAGAACGGAGCTGAGGGGTTAAAGGTTCTGAACTCAGAACGGCTCCGGAGCGGAGCAGCGGACCTCGGAAAGGACTCAACCGGGACTCAGAACCGGGATTTACAACACAGATCCGGGGCCCTATAGCTCAAAATTGGACTCGGAACCGGGACTTACACCGGGGAACTGGGCCCTATAGCCCCGAACCGGTCTGAGAACCGGGACCCGGAGCCCCGAAGCGGCCCCTACAGCCCCGACCCGACCTCAGAACCGGGCCCTATAACCCCGAACCGGACCGAGACCCGAGATTTACAGCGGAGAATCGGGACCCGGAGCCCCGAACCGACCCCTTTCCCACCCCTCCCCCCCCCACACAGCGATGCCATTGCCCTGAGCCCCTCGCGTAGGCCTCAGCGCAGCCTTGGCGTGGAGGCGCGGCCCCCGCCGCCCCGGGGCCATGTACCAAGGCTTCCCGGGGGACTACGATTCCGGTTCCCGTTGCAGTTCGTCCCCATCGGCCGAATCTCAGTACCTTTCTTCGGTGGATTCGTTCGGGAGCCCCGCGGCGGCGGCTGCCGCTCAGGTGAGGACCTGAGGGGGGCGCAAAACCGGAAGGGGCGGGGCCGTGCGTGACGCGCTGGAACGCTCCGTGATGACGCACGCGCGTACGTACGTGCGTGCGGTGCGTGCGGGGCGGCGGCGCCGCCCCCTCGCCGTTGCTACGGGAGACGGCCCGCCCCCCCCCCGCGCGCGCTCTCCGCGTGCTGACGTCACGCGGCGGGGGCCAATGGGAGGGGAGGGGGGGCGTGGCCGAGGTGTTGCCATATATGGGGGTGCGCTCGCTGGTTGAATGAATGGGGAGGGGGCGTGGCTTAGCGTGGC
>NW_018362861.1:4157-5758 GCF_002078875.1 Numida meleagris
CCCCAACCCTTGTCCCCAACCCTTGTCCCCAACCCTTGTCCCCAACCCTTGTCCCCAACCCTTGTCCCCAACCCTTGTCCCCAACCCTTGTCCCCCACCCCAGGACCCTTGTCCCGGTCTCAGGGACCCCAATTTGGGGACATTTCCCACCCCAGGGTCCTTGTCCCCAACTTGGGGACCCCTGTCCCCATCCTGTGACCCTTGACCCTCACCCCAGGACTCTTGTCCCGGTCTCGGGGACCCCAATTTGGGGACATTTCCCACCCCGGGACCCTTGTCCCCATCTCGGGGACCCCAATTTGGGGACATTTTCCCCCCCCAGGACCCTTGTCCCCATCTCGGGGACCCCAGTTTGGGGACATTCCCCCCCCAGGACCCTTGTCCCCAACTTGGGGACCCCTGTCCCCATCCTGTGACCCTTGACCCCCACTTCAGGACCCTTGTCCCCATCCCAGGGACCCCAGTTTGGGGACGTTTCCCCACTTGGGGACCCTTGTCCCCATCCCGGGGACCCCAATTTGGGGACATTTCCCACCCCAGGACCCTTGTCCCCACCTCTTGTCCCCAACTTGGGGACCCTTGTCCTCATTCCCTTGTCCCTAAACCAGGACCCTTGTCCCCATCCCAGGGACCCCAATTTGGGGACACTCCCTGACTATAGGACCCTTGTCCCCCTCTCTTGTCCCCAAACCAAGACCCTTGTCCCCAGACCAGATCCTGTGTCCCCAACTTGGGGACCCTTGTCCCCCTCCTTTGTCCCCAAACCAGGACCCATGTCCTCAACCTGGGGACTCTTGTCCCCAACCCTAACCCTAACCAAGGCCCTCGTCCCCAAGCTGGGGACACTTTTCCTCCCATGATCCTTGTCCTCATCCTGGGGACCCTTGTCCCCAACCCCTGTCCCCAGACCAGGAACTTTGTCCCTATCCCGGGGGCACTCGTCCCCAAGTTTTGTCCCCAACCCAAGGACCTTTTCCCCCCAACAACTGGGGGACTCCCCTGTCCCCAACCCAAGGGCCTTTGCCCCCCAAGTGGGGGGCACCCTTGTCCCCAACCCTTTTGTCCCCAGCTCTTGTCCCCAACCCAAGGGCCTTTGCCCCCATCCCTTGTGGGGACTCTCCTGTCCCCAACCCTTTTGTCCCCAACCCAAAGCCCTTTGCCCCCCCAAGGGGGGACTCTCATGTCCCCAACCCAAGGACCTTTGTCCCCATCCCCTTTGCCTCCCAACAGGGGGACTCCCCTGTCCCCAACCCTTTTGTCCCCAGCCCAAGGCCCTTCGCCCCCCAACTGGAGGACTCTCGTGTCCCCAACCCAAGGACCCTTGTCACCAACCCCTTTGTCCCCATCCCCTTCGCCCCCCAAGTGGGGGACTCTCTTGTCCCCATCCCCTTTGCCCCCCAACTGGGGGACTCCCCTGTCCCCAATCCAAAGCCCTTCGCCCCCCAAGTGGGGACTCTCCTGTCCCCAACCCCTTCGCCCCCCAAGTGGGGACTCTCATGTCCCCAACCCAAGGATGCTTGTCCCCAGCCCAAGGACCCTTGTCCCCAGCCCCTTTGTCCCCAATCCAAGGACCCTTGTCCCCATCCCCTTTGCCCCCCAAC
>NW_018362862.1:0-1027 GCF_002078875.1 Numida meleagris
GGGGAGGGCGCTGGAGAGGGGGGGGGGTCCTGCCCTGTGTGAGGCTGCAGGGGGCCGGGGTGTCCCCGTGCTGCGGGATGGAGCCGCTCGTCCTCCTCCATGGCTGCAGGGAAGGCTCTGTGGTCCCTCTTCTCAGTCCGGATGCTTCAGGGTAATATTTTCTGCCTTGTTATCTCCTTAATGCAAATGAGGGAAGAGCTTGGAAAACAGTGCACAGAACATTGATTCTTCTGCTAAGCCAAGGGAAACCGAGAAATAAATTTTCCTATTATAAAAGAGAGAGAGGCAAACTTTTCCTGGATTTCTGCCTAGCCGGGACTGAAGGTGAGAAGGAAGGCTGAGGAGAGGGGTTGTGCTGGGCCATTCTTGTGGGGTTTGGTGCAAATTCACCGTGGCAGGAGCACGTGAGAGCGACTGTGGGATGCAGGCAGCACCAGCTCTGCGTCTGCAGCGGGGTGAGCTGGGGATGTGGTGGCCCCAAGCTGTGGCCAATGGAAGCCACTGCCCAACTGAGCCCCCCCATCCAACTGAGCCCCCCCCCACCCAACTGAGCCATCCACCTCCCAGCTGATCCCCCACCACCCAACTGAGCCTTCTACCGCCCAACTGAGCCATCCACCTACCAACTGAGCCCTCCCCATTGAGCCTCCCACTTCCTAAGCCCTCAATAACCAATAGAGCCTGCCCAGTTGAGCCTCCTACAGCCCAGCTGAGCCATCTACCTCCCAATTGGGCTCCCACCTCCCAACTGAGCCCCCCCCCACCCAACTGAGCCATCCACCTCCCAACTGAGCCCCCCCCATTGAACCTCCCACTTTCTAAGCCCTCAATAACCAACTGAGCCCACCCAGTTGAGCCTTCTACCACCCAGCTGAGCCATTCACCTCCCAGCTGAGCCTCCCACCTGCCCAACTGAGCCCCCCCCCCACTCCGCTGAGCCACCACCACCCTGCTGAGCAACCACATCCCAGCTGAGCTTCCCACTGTCCCACTGAGCCACCACCACCTCACTGAGCCACCACTACCC
>NW_018362862.1:3091-7602 GCF_002078875.1 Numida meleagris
AAAGAGCGCTCAGCACTGGCACAGGCTGCCCAGGGCAGTGGGGAGTCCCCGTCCCTGGGGGTGTTCCAGCACCGTGGGGATGTGGCACCTGGGGATGTGGGCATGGTGAGGAATGGGTCTACAGTTGGATTTGGTGACCTCAGAGCTCTTTTCCAATCTGAATGATTCTATGATTGTCTTTTTAAACACACTAACGTATCTGGAAAAAGCAAACGAAGCTTTCCCAGCCTGAGTAGCGCTGGTGGGACTGAAGCATCGCCCATTTTTGTTATCTGTGTCGGATGAGTTCACAGAAGAGAGCGTCCCCTGCTTCACCCAGGTGTCACGCAGCCCCGGGTGGCTGCAGCAGCGCTGCCTTTGCCAGGGGGGCATAGCACAGCTCTGGGAGATGCCTGTCCTCACTGTGGCTTATGACACGGGGCTGTGAGCGAGCTGTGAGCGTGAATCGCAGCATGGTTGGGTTGGACGGGACCCCCAGCCCCCCAGCCTCACCCCACTGTGGGCTGGGTGCGCCCCTCAGCTCAGGCTGCCCAGGGCCACATCCACAGCCTTGGGCACCTCCAGGGATGGGGCACCCACAGCTCTGGGCAAACCCAGCACCAGTCCAGCTCGCTCAGTTGCTGTGGCCATGGGGGTGTTGCCCAGGGCACGAGATGTGGGTATCTCAGCGGTCCCAGCCCCCCCCCAGGGCACCTCCTGCACCATGGAGCTCTGTGCTGCATCCAGAGCTCCCCGCTCCTGGGACCTGAGTCCGCGGGGGATTTGTTCTCAACGTGGTTTATGAGGATTCCTCATAGGGGAGGGAGCGCCGTGGGTTTTATTCACCCAAATCCACTTTGCATGGTAAGCAAGCTCAGAGTGAGAACATGAGGTTTATGCCAGGAGAAGAAAAAGGTAAATCCGAGATTACAAAGTCAGCAGCGCAGTTACAAAGGAAATAACAGAGCAGAGATTTGCAGTGCATCTCGCGTTCTTTTTTTGCCTTTGAGCTGCAGGCAGCTGAGCTCCTGCCTGGCAGCGTTCTGCGTCCGCGCTCCTCATGTGCAGCGCCTTCTGATGCAGAAACCCATAAAGTGAGCCCCAGCAGAAGGGCGGTCTGTGGAGACATGGTGCTGAGTGCTGTCAGTGCCAGGGACAGCGGGGGGCTCGCTCGGCCTCAGAGCAGCGCTCCCTTCTCAGGGGCTCAGAAATGGAGATGTTATCTTCCATTGAACTGGGGTGGAGCCCATTGATTACCGGGGAAGGAGGGATGCCCCGTGGAGGTGGGGTGGGGTTGTGGGCTGCTGAGCCTGTGATGGCTGCGGGGGATCAGCTGTGCCCAAAGCACCCGGGGCTGTGAGGTAGGGAAGTTCAGAGCAGGAGGGATATCCCAGCCCTGAGGAGTGGGGTTAAACCCAGGTGGGTGAGTGCTTTGCAGTTCCCATTGGCAGCTCACGGTTGTGCTCATCAAAGAGTGAACTGTAGAATTCAGAAGGATTTGGGTTGGAAGGGAATCTAAGATCATCTAATTCCAACCCCTGTGCTGCAGGCAGGGACAGATCCCCCCTCAGTCTTCTTTTCCCCAGGCTGAACAGCCCCAGCTCCCCCAGCCTTTCCTCATACAGGAGATGCTCCAGGCCCTTTATCATCTTTGTGTCCCTCCGCTGGGCTCCTTCCAGGAGATCCCCATCTTTTTGGAACTGGGGAGCTCAGAACTGGACACAGTGTTCTCAATGTGGCCTCACCAGGGCAGAGCAGAGGGGAGGATCACCTCCCTCACCCTGCTGGCCACACTCTTCTTAATGCATCCCAGGATCCCATTGGCCTTCTTGGCCACCAGGGCACACTGCTGGCTCATGGCCAACCCGTTGGCCTCCAGGACCCGCAGGTCCTTCTCCACAGAGCTCCTATCCAGCAGCTCATGCCCCAACCTGCACTGATGCATGTGGTTCTTCCTCCCCAGGCGCAAGACTCTATACTTGCTCTTGTTAAACCTCATCCTGTTCCTCCCTGCCCAGCTCTCCAGTCTGTCCAGGTCTTGTTGAATGGTAGCACAGCCTTCAGAAGCAGGAGCTGAGGTTTCCATTGCTTTGGGATGGGACCTGCAAAGTCAGTGAACGCTCTGAGCTCCCCCTGAGCACTGCGGGACCCCGGGGGTTCCCCTGGTGCAGAGGAGCAGGCTCTTGCTGCTGGTAGCTCAGAGCAAGGGACCCTGCTAATTTTTCCTGCAGCTTTGAAGCAACCTTCATTGGCCGTGCTGGATTACGGATGTGTGATTATAAGAGATGCCAGTGCACGTGTACGGTGACGGCCGGGATCTCCTTTGGGTGTCTGCATGCTGGATGTGGGGTGAACACACGTGGACTCAAAGTTTCCAGTCCGCAGATGTTCTCATTTCTGTTTTCCTGGATCAAGTTATGCCACAGTCTATTGTTTTTTTTTTCCCCCAGATAATATGTTGTATAAAAAAGGGCGTGCAGGAACATTAATATGCTTTTACTAATGGAACTATAAATCATTTATCTCTGTAACTGTGCACCGCTGTATCGATCCATTACAGTAATTGTTGTGTTCAATGTTTGTGTCGCTAACCTTTCCTTCTGTGGCTCGCTTCAGGTTAACTAATAAGTATGAGCAGGTTTCAAAATTCCATTCATTCTTTTTTTGATGTTTTACACCGAAGTGTCCTAAAACAAATTCATCATTTTAAATGCGTTTACTGCTGTCGTTGGGGGGCGCGGTGCCTTTGCAATGTGGCTCCAAATCCAAAAGCCGTAGCAATTAAAAGATCCCGTCACCATCGTTCCAGCCCAATGTGCCACGCTGATATTCCAGCCTAGCTCTGATGTCCCAGGAAAGCTTTGCTGTGCTCACAGCTGCTGCAGTGACCACACAAATGCTGCTGCAGGAGGGAGCGTCTCGGTCCTGTGGGGTCATTGGGGTCCTCACAGTGCTCCTGCAGCAGAGTCTGTCCTTGTGCATCTGGAGTGGGGATTCTGGGCTGTGCGTAGGATGGCTGGGGTGGAAGGGACATTATGAGTCACAGAGCTGTAGGGTGGTTGGGGTGGAAGGGACCTTATGGGTCACAGAGCTGTAGGATTGTTGGGGTGAAAGGGACGCTATGGGTCACAGAGCTGTAGGATGGTTGGGGTGGAAGGGACCTTATGGGTCACAGAGCNGTGGTGACACCATGCCAACCCCAGCTCCTCGGTTCTACCCCACACCCCTTGTTCCTTTCCCAGTGCCGCACAGCTCCTAAGAGTTCCTGTTTCTGTGCTCCATCTCATCCACATGAGCACAGCCAAGCAAGTGAACGAATAAATCAGCAGAAGGTTCATGTTGCAAAGGGAGATTTGGAGGTCAGGAAATGACCTCCTGGATGGCCTAACCCAGCGCTCGAAGCTTTGATCCTTGGCCAGAGCATCTGCTTTCTGCTGCTGTAAAGATCTCTGCATGTCAATAGTTGTATTGGATTTTCAACCCTTTTATGGGAGAATCAAACCACTTACGCACACGCTTTGAGATGCTTTTTGATTACAAGCTGCACATTGTTTTTCCATAGGAACCCGGCTTCTTTCAGATCAGATTAATCGTGCTCAATGAATGAGACAGCTGTTCGGCCTTTTTTTTAATCATTCTTATTCAGCGTGCAGCCCCGTGCTCCGCTCACTGCGTGCTACTGAGCGCCGCACCAAACGTGGCACGGTTTAACATCTCTTTGTAGCTTTTTTTTTTTTTTTTTTTGGTGTTTATTTTCCTGACATAAACATGAACGCGTTCTGTCGGCATCCAGAATGTGGGGTTTATGGTGGAATAATATAATAATATGGGATCTTCGGGGGATTTGAGGAGGAAATCCTTCACCCAGAGGCGGTGCAGCCCCGGCACTGCTGGCCAGAGCTGTGGGTGCCCCATCCCTGGAGGTGCCTGAGGCCACGGATGGGGCCCTGGGCAGCCTGAGCTGGGGGGGCACCCAGACCATGGCAGGGGGTTGGAACAGCACGATCCTTAAGGCCCCCTCCCAGGGAATGGGACCAAACAGTGCTGAGGACCGGAGGGATAGGAAGAAAGTTCACTTAAGTAACTACAGATTGAAGTCCCTTTTTCTGCACATTCTTTGTAGATTTGAGGGATTTGGGGTTGCTTACACATTTCCAGTGTATCTGGTATTGGGAGCGTAGGGCACTTGTATTCGATTTGTTACTACAAAGAACTATTTTAAGGTGATAAATGAACGTATTTTAATGCCAACTTAAACCCACTTCGATTTGAATCATAGGTAAAAAAAACTGCTCATCCTCTGTTAAGTATGAGAAATGCCTCTCACTCGTTTCTAAATATCAGGATAAAAATTTAAAGAAACGGAATGTATATTTTACACCGTAATTGCTTAAAGAGATGTGCAGAATTCCCACATACGTTCTTCGGAAGAATCGCCTTTGGTTGTGAAAGCTGCATTAAATTGTGAATCCTGGAATCCTAGAATGGCCTGGGTAGAAAAGAACCTCAAAGATCATCGAGTTTCAACCCCC
>NW_018362863.1:0-5935 GCF_002078875.1 Numida meleagris
GATAGTCCATTTTTCTGCAGTATATTGCTCATGTCAACTACTAGAATCACTTCTGCCCCTTCTGCAGCCTACGTGGCAGTAGCACTTGGTTTAACCAAATTGGAACTTCCCTCTGCTATTCAGTTCAAGGGTTTCAGGCGATGCAGGGAAGCTGATTCACTTCTTCGTAACAGAATCTCTCAGTGTATTGCAAAAGCGCCAGCGCTTCTTCATTAAGCTTTTCTGATCCTGAAGAAAGTACACAGAGGCAAGTTGTAATGCATCCGGTCAATGGAGAGGCACTGGCATTACTGGGGGCGGCTGGCCCGCAGAATCTCGGCCCTGGGTTCTACCCCAGCAAGTACTGGTGGAGGCAGGCTGGTAAGGTGTCTGTGCAACCACTTGGTACTGTGGCCACGTATATAACAGCGGGAGTCAATAAACTACCGGGATAAGCAAGGTCATTCACACAAGGCAAGGAGACTTGGTTACAGCTGCAGAGCAGTTTCTCACAAATAAGTTTCTTCTAGCTACGTGCAGACGCGCAGGCTGAGGCAGTTTACTTGTGTTCCCAAGCAAACAGGAGACCTTTCTCATGGGTCAGTCACCTGTTCAGGCCGTGATCTGTATTTGCCCACATGTTCCACCCCTTTGCAGCATGAACTGGGACATAGCTCCTTGGAAGAGGGCTGAAGTGCGTTGCATCCAAATCCCACATAAGCAATAGAGCGCATAGCAACGAAGAAGATGCACGAGTCAGGCTCCAGTAATACTGTACAACCATTTCCTGCACTGCGGAGTTCTATGGGGGCTAACTGGGTAGAGATGGAATCATTCGTTAATTATTCCATTTGCATAATTTGGGTCTTCATCTGTGTCATCGTACGAGTTCCATTTTTGGAAACATCAGGGCTATATACACAACAGTCACTGTTAATGATTGCACCTGTACTCCCCTGGGCAGCGGTCGGTACGTCTAGTGCCATGTGGTTCTGTAGTACAGTGTTTCGTGTTTCTTGTAATTTCTGGCTAATCAGCCCAGTAGCTTGATGTGTTAAATTCAGTGCTGCTGCAGTATGATTAGCTGATGCCGATCCTTGCCATTCAGTAGAGATAACAGCAGCTTGTGGCAGGAAGAGGGCTGTGGCATAGAACCACCAAGCAGTCCATTTACGTCTGGCCAGAAAAATTTGCTCATTAGTTGGTGTTTGTGGTAACTTGGAATGTATGGTACTGGCTCCGCAGGGCTGTCCCCAAGCAGTCATTGGGTCCAGCTGAAGGGTAGGTAGGGCCAGCCATGCCGACCACACACCCACAAAGAACCCCATGGTATCACGTGCCTAGAAGACTTATTAGGATTCTTATTTGAGGATTTGGGTGAGGGAATGTTCTTAAGCCAGCTTTTGGGTAAAGCTCCTTGAAGAAGCAGTGATGGTAGGCATCCAACACAAAAACTTACTTGATAGAACTGTACATTCCAGTACACTCCACTCCGTGTCATTGTATTCCCTTTCACTCCATTCCATTTCACGACGCTATACTCCATCTCTCTTCATTGCATTCCGCTCCTCTCCACTTCATTGCATTCCCTTCAACTCCACACCACTCTGCTTCATTCTGCTCCACTGTACCTCATTCCATTTCATTTCTTTTCAAGGCACTCACGACCCCCCCCCCCCTCACACACACACACACCCACTTCCCCTGCCTGTGCTTGTTCTTCTCCCTCGCTTTGACCAGCTGCTCCTTGCTCAGCCATGCCGGTTTCCTGCCTCCCCGTGGGGACGGAGAGTTCTTGCACTCTACCAAAGGTGTCCTTAGAGTTGTCAGCTCTGTCTGTTTGATTCCGGTTTCCTCAAGGACAGTTTCCCAGGGGACCTCTTCCCCCAGACTCTTTAAAGAGCTGGAATTTTGCTCTTCTGAAGTTCAGAGGCCTGACTCAGCTCTTTTCCAAGCTCTCGGGATCACAAACAGCCACAACACAGTTTCTGCAGCCTGCGCTGCCTCTAATCTTAACCTCTCTGATGAGCTCACCTGCTCTGGTGGCACACCCAAAGCGTCTGGGGGAACCCGACGGCTTTGAGGGGCACCCTATGGATCTCGGGTCACCAAACTACTTGAGTGGGCACGCAGTGGGTCAAAACGACACCCAAAGGGTCTTGGCGTCTCCCTCTGAACTTCCTCCTGACCTCCATTTCCTCCCAGCCAAGTTTCCAGAACCGGTATTCTGCATCAAGCTCAGGCAGCAAGGCTGACGCACGCCTCAAGCCCCGCAGCGCAGCACTGTCGTCCCCTCGGGGATGCCCACCCAGCCCACTGGAGGCACCACGCCACAGGCGAACCTGCTGCCATCCCCCTAGCGACAGTTGTGTTCCCCACTGCAGCTGTGTCCGCCCAGGGCTCTTTTCAGTGCCACGTCACCCAGAGCCCCTAAACGGCAAAACGGCAGCATTTTCAATCGGGCGGTTGTCAGGAGCTTCTGCTTGGAGACAATGCCACCCCGAGGCCAAAGTCCCCACAGGCCAGGTGACAGGGACTCCACTGGGACATTGAGTGGTCGGTGGCAGCATCAGCAGCTCAAGGGGACGCAGCACTGGTGACACACTGACAGCAAGAATGCTGTCAGTGACGACCACAACCCTCAAGACCGGTGGAAGCCAAAGGGAGAATGAAACCATACAAAGGCTGGACCCTCTTGCAGCGAGGTTGGAGACCGCACCTATGAGCAGATGCACTGCGTAGGACCTGCCAGCTGCCGGGGCAGGTTCTCCAGACCCTCACTGCAACCGGGGCTCCCCAGCGAACATGGATCTGGGTGATGGTAAAGCGTGAGGGCAATTGGTGATGTATTTTCCTTAATCACTGTAGTTAACCTTATTTGGTAACTGTTAGGTGCGTTGCCTTGTTCTGTTTGATTCTTGCTGTAGCATTTCACTTATTATCGCATTGCTTTAAACTTAAGATAAATGCACTTCTTTAACGTGCTGCCTGTGACCTTTGTGCTGACGCCGTTCACTGGCAAAACACCCCCGCAGCCACCCCTCGCCCGCCCCCAGCCTCTGCTGCAGCCGTGAGGGCCCCCCGGGACACCCCAGGCAGTGGCACTCGGGCCTCCTCCTCCTCCTCCTCCTCTTCCTCGGGCTCCGACGTGCCCCCCGGAATCTTCAGCCCCGTGAGGGGGTCTCGGCTGTGCTCCCGAGCCGCTCTCCGAGGCCGCGCCCAGCACCAGCGTGGGGGGAAAGGGAGCCGTCATGGTGAGGGAGAGGGGAACAGAAGGGAGGAGGGGGGGAGAACGGCCCCATCAGGCATGGAGACCCCGGCCGCTCCCAGCCCCTTCTCTCGAATCCCACGGGAACACTCCACGTCTAAGGCCCGTGCACCCCACCCCCACCCCACCGAGACCCCCATTTCGCCCCATTCCCGGCCCCGTGGGGCCCCCCTAACACCCGGAGGCTCCTCGGCCCCGGGAAGACGCTCCATATCCTCCCAGGATGCCCCTCCCCGCCCCACGGGGCCCCCGCGCCTGTCTAACACTCCCAGGTCCCCACGCAGCCCCGCAATGACCCACGTTTCCCCATCCCAGCCCCGTACCGCAGCCCACCCAGGCCACGTGATACTCCCCCCTCAGTTAGCGTCGCTTTCAGTGACGTCACCAGGCCGCGCGACGGCCGCCCCCGGCTGCCCGCACGAAGCATGGCGGGCCGGAAACCGCCTGACGGACTGCGCACGCGGAGGGCAGGCAGCGGGGATTGGGCGGCGATGGAGGGGGCCGTGGCCGCCCGTCTTCCATCGCCCCTCCCCCGGAAAAAGGAATAGCAAGAAAGTATACGTAGAGGTACTGAGTTCATTTTATTAACGACTTTCTCGTATCGCTGATGTCCAGCAGGCAAAAGCCAAACTCGATACACGGAAATGGAATCAAACGGAAACCGGCAGTAGATTTGTCTGTCTTCCCGTCCCCTTCCCCTCCAGGCAAGCAAACAGGGCCTCTCGGACTTTGCTGTTTTACTCAACGAGCAGAGGGGTTGTGTAGAGGGAATGCCGGATTCCAAAGGTGGATGCAGGTGCCTGGGGCTTGATCAGCGTCACCTGGAAGGGGGAAAAGGAAAGGCAGATCAGCAAGGGCCCTTCTCTTCTCTGCTGCCCTCGCCGCCTGCCGTCCCGCACCCCTCCCGATCCCAGACAGTCCCTGGTGCCTCTGTGGGCAGGGCTGAGCGCCAGCACAGAGCCGGTGCAGCTCCCTGCTGGAGCAGAGCTGGCTCAGGGAGGTGGGCTGGCCTCACACGCGCGCCCACGGGCACCTCGTGTCTCGGAGAGGGCTGGACGTGCACCTGGGACCTTGCAGCTAACTCTCCCGTTCTGGGAGCGTGCTGCTTGGAACCCTTCTGAGCTGCGTCCCCCAGAAGAGCTTGTGAAGGATCAGCACGTCTCGCTGAAGGGAAAGGGAGCGGGAAGGAAAAGCTGTGCGCCGTCCCTTCCCTTGCTCGGAGGTGGGACGAGGGCACGGAGCAGGCCTGCTGTCCGGCCCTTGGTCCCTGCAGGCAGAAGCTCTTGGGCTGGAGGAAGCCTCAGGGGAAGGGGGAGAGGTATGAAGGCTGTGCTTGTGAAACAGAGGGGAAGAGCCGAGCAGCTGCCTTACCCGGCCTACGCTGTAGTCCGCCGGCCCGGGCTTCGCTGCTTTGGCCCCTCCAGGTTTCGGTCGCGCTCCCATTGTGTACGCGGGCGCCCTGGTTTTGTAGGCATCCACAGCAACCTTGGGGAACGCCGCAGGACCCGGGGTCTGCAAGAGAGTCATGGCCACACGGGGCTGGGATCACATTCAAGGCTCTCTCTTTCCCTGGAAGTCTGCGTTAAGCGAAGGTGCAGCAGGCTTGGAAGCCCCTGTGGCACAGGGAGAGCAGCCCAGATTCAGATGCTAGTATGGAAAAGAGGAGCAGCAGAGCTCACCTTGGCAAGGTCTTCATCAAAGCGACCGCGCTGGCTCCTTCCTCTCATGGTGTAGCAGGGGCTGGCCGATGTGTAGGCTGTGTTGGGCCCCATCAGCCTGGGCAATGTGTAGGTGCCAGGACCTGCAAGAGGAGCAGCAGAGAGCGTGTGCGCGAGGGGCTGGAGGAGACGGAAGCAGCAGAGAGGGGCAGCCTGCCCAGCCTGCCGGTGGGAGCAGGAGGGAGGTCTCGCCCCTCTGCCAGTCCCTCCCTCTACGCTGGCACCGGGGGCGAGTGCCAGCAGCTCCAAGCCTGAGCAGCCGGTGCTGCTGCGGGCCGAGAGGACTTGGTCCTCCTAGAAAGCTTGCAGCCCCAGCGCCGCGTTCTGCCAAGCAGGCCGTGCAGTAGGCCCGCTGCTGGTGCTGAGCAGCAGTCCGTCCCGGGAGGATGCTCAGGCTGAAGGGTCTGTCTTTGCCAGGGTCAGCGTACCTGGAGGGCGGTCAGTTCGGACAGGCTCCCGCCGGAAGGCCATGGACTGCACCGGTGGGCACTTGAAGACGTGCCTGTTGGCGGTCTCGGTGCAATAGTCACCTGGGGCAGAGGAGAAGAGGACGAAAGGCGTGAAGTGCTGGTCTCCTTCTGCAAGCCACCGAGACAATGTCCCGAGGAGAGGTTCTTGTGAAGAGCCGCAGAATTGCTGGAGGACCCAGGCAGCACGCGGGGACACTTTTCTGTGCCCCGCCACTATGTCCTGCCTTGCTGTCCCTGCTGTCAGCCCCCCGCTCCTTGTTCTTTCAGGAGTCGGGGTCCTCATGCCCTCGGCCCGTGGTCCTGGGCAGCCGTCCTTCTCCAAGGGTGTGTTTATCGCTGCTCAGAGTGGTTGTATGTTCTCTCACAAAAGACCTACAGCTCCATCAGGGCGTGAGCTGAGCCAGGGCAAAAGCGCCGCGTGCTCGTCTTGTCTGGGTGAAGTGCTGCAGAAGTGGTACTCACTTGGTCCGGGGGTGACGGTGGTCTCCGTCTTGGGTCGT
>NW_018362864.1:0-1572 GCF_002078875.1 Numida meleagris
GAGGGGAGCAAAAGCCTCTGAGTGTGCAGCCATCTCGAGCAGAGCCCTTGGGGTGCCATCGTTCCACATCTCTGTCCGCTCCTTCAGCTCCTCTGCAGGAGATGGAGGGTGCTGCACACCTTCCCTGTCTCTTCTCGCCTCCCAGCCTGCCACCTGGCACAGCACATTGATTTTGACCAGGGGCTGTGAGAGAGGAACACTGTCGCCTCCGAACTGCCGAGACGACAAAGATTCAAGGCTTCCTTCCCGTCCACACCTCCGCGTGCAGGGACATAGGGGACACATACGCAGTATATAGCGCCGAATGCCAATTTAATGCTGCACAACAAAAGCATATACAGCCGTACATGCGACCACCCCAAGACACCCTGTTTCCTCCCTGTTACCACCCCTGTGTGCATGCAAGCACCACCCTCCCAGGAAATCTCCGTCTCGTGGACCGGCCTGTGTACGTGCACTGGTGCTCGTAGGCACCAACTACTCAGGAGTCCTCGTTCGAGAAACTTCTGTGAGTCCGCAAACACGGCCGTTCTGAATCCCAGACAGCAGAGGCCTTGGGTCTCCACAGGCCTCTCAGCCGTGTTTGCCACAAGTTCAGGGCCCCTGGACCTTCAGGGCCAAAGCAGTGCCGGCAGGCCGGCAGAGGCGAGGGGCAGGAGCGCGGAGCTGAAGGAAGGCCCCAGGGGCTGAGCCTGATCCTGTTTGCTGCTGTGTCTCTGTGGCCCTGCAGGAGCTCTGGGAAGTGTCTGCACTGGGGTACAAAGCGGACTGCTTGCGGCCTGTGTAGCGGCAGCGGATCCAAGAAGCACAGGCTGAAAGGGCTGCATGGGAAGACTGGAGTGCAGGGAAGGACTGGCAGGGATTGACCCTGCTGACAACAGCCGCCATCCTCTGCGCCTCGGAGCGAGGTTGGCAGGGCTCAGTGGGTGGGAGCAGGACTGGCCCCGAGCGGCAGGGCAGGGGCTGGCCTGCTCCTCCCGGGGAGGAGGGCTTGGCACCAGCCCCTGAGGGAGAAAGGCGGCGGGCAGCCATGGGATGCAGGGCCGAGACCCCTTCTTGCCAGGGCCTGCTGCAGGGCCCTAGCCAGATGGCCTCTGGAAACAGCCCCATGCTCCCAGCTGGCATTGCAGACACTGCCTGCTCCTTGACAGCAGTTCCCCAGGGCAAGCATGTGGGCTCCGCATCCTCCGACCCAGCCCAGGGGACAGCAGGTGGGGAAGAGGTGGAGGAAGGCTGAGGCTCCTGTACCGGGAAATGAAATGGGAGCAGCAACCAAGCTGGTACTGCAGGCTGAGTAAGTGTGTGCGGGCTCTGTTCGTTGCCTGATGCACTTGGGCAGCTGTGATGACCCTGCAGCTCAGGGACAGCCCCAGCCCAGGCCAAAAACTGCTGGCGGGGTGAAAGGCTGGGGACACGCGGCACCACGGGTCTGCGGGGCTGGGTGAGGGGAGAGGCAGAGGGGGCTCAGCAGAGCCTGAGGGATGACTTTCTCCTCCTGTGGCAGCCTCCTTTCCCCACGAGCGGCACAGGTGCTCAGAAGGCTGGAGCCGCACCTCCACCAGCAGGAGGCTT
>NW_018362864.1:3947-5833 GCF_002078875.1 Numida meleagris
GAGTTCCTCCAAAAAGAACCGCACCCCAAGAGCTGATTCTCTAAAGGCCCTTGTCTTTGGGGTTTCATGATGCATGTTGCATGGAAATGTGGCTTGCTGTGGCACTGAGGACGTTCGTTCTGCTTGCAGACTGTGTCAAGGTTGAGCCGCTGAACTACTGGCAGCTAGCGCGAGCCACCGCCTTCCCGCTGCACGTGGTGCAGCTCTGTGTGCAAGAGACCATCCTCTTGTACTGCCTCTTCCTGAAGGACAAGGTGCACGTCTCGTTCGCCTTCAAGGACTTGGGCGTTCTGACGTGCGAAGATGACTTCCTCTGCATGACGTTCTACTACAACTGCACTGCTATGCCGGAAAGCAATGCAAGACCGATTGCAGCGCTCCACAGCGTAAGTTGAGGTTTTGAGGGTGTGCCATCGGATCACGGCTGGCCTGCCTGGATGTGGTAGGCCAGTCCAATGCCTTTCCCAGTGCTTGCCCCCACGGCTTTCTCCACTGGCCAACGAGATTTCCTGGATCCCTGCTCCTGCAGAAAGCCTGGCACTGTTCTTGCACGGCCTCGCTATTTTGACAAGATCAGCAGAGGTGAGGGAACAGGACCCTGCTGTGCGGAGGTGGGCCCTGTCCCGTGCCGGGTGACCAGATCCAGGTTCGCATGCCGTGCCTGTGGGGCTGCTCTGAAGAGCTTCTTCCTTCCCTAGTTCCAGGGGCCCTGCCATCAGGCTGCTGCAGAGGCAGAAGACGCTTCCCCTCTCCGTGCTGCTGAGCTGCGAGCCAGGCAGGAGGCAGCAGGATGCGTCCAAGAAGCCTTCTGCCAGGTGAGAGCCTTGGGCAAAATGAGGAAGGAGATGCGTGAGCTCATGTCGGAGTCACCTCCCCTTTGGACCTGCCAGCTGTCGGGACTCAGAAAGCCTCCTGACACACATGCGTCCCAGTGGGGGCCGTTCTCTCAAGGGATGGCAAGCGCACAGCATGATTGCCCAAGGCAGACACGCCAGCTTCATTTTCCACCCCGGTCCCCCATCTCTTGGGGTGCTGAATCCCGATCCCTATGGGTCACAGAAGCTCTTCTCCCTTCAGGGGTCTCTCCACATTGCAACGGAGCCCATCTTTATGGTTGTGGGAGCACGAGGGGAGACCAAGGTGCCCCATGCTCCTGCACACTCCTCTTGGTGTCTGTTTGCAGCGTGCTCCCACCGGGTGCAGGCAGACCCCCCGGGACAAAGATAGTGGGACAAAAGGAACCAGCTCCTCCAGCCCAGCCCAGCCCAGCGCAGCACTCCCTGCGACGGAAGACTCTAAGAGAGCGCTGCAGGTGCCGGCTCTGCCTTGCTGCAGGGACTGTGCTGCTTGAGATGGCACAAATCATAGAACCATCGAATGATAGAAAGCTTTGGCTTGGAAGGGACCATTCAGATCATCTAGTTCCAAGCCCGCTGCTCTGGGCAGGGACACCTCTCTCTAGACCAGGTTGCTCCAAGCCCAATCCAGCCTGGTCTTGCGTGCTTCCATAGGGAGGGGAGCAAAAGCCTCTGAGTGTGCAGCCATCTGGAGCAGAGCCCTTGGGGTGCCATCGTTCCACATCTCTGTCCGCTCCTTCAGCTCCTCTGCAGGAGATGGAGGGTGCTGCACACCTTCCCTGTCTCTTCTCGCCTCCCGGCCTGCCACCTGGCACAGCACACTGATTTTGACCAGGGGCTGTGAGAGAGGAACACGGCCATTCTGCATCCCTGACAGCAGAGGCCTTGGGTCTCCACAGGTCTCCAGGCTGTTTTTGCCACAAGTTCGGGGCCGCTGGACCTTCAGGGCCAAAGCAGTGCCGGCAGGCCGGCAGAGGCGAGGGGCAGGAGCGCGGAGCTGAAGGAAGGCCCCAGGGGCTGAGCCTGATC
>NW_018362865.1:0-1312 GCF_002078875.1 Numida meleagris
CCCCCAGCCCCCCTCACTATGGAGACCCTCACCCTCTTTTGGGGACCCCCTCCCCCACTCCCTTTGGGGACCCCCAGCCCCCCTCACTTTGGAGACCCTCACCCTCATTTGGGGACCCCCAGCCACATTTGGGGACCCCCAGCCCCCCTCACTTAGAGGACCCCCACCACAACTTGGAGCTCCCCAGCTCTCCTCACTTTCGAGACCCTCACCCTCATTTGGGGACCCCCACGCCCACTCCCATTGGGGACCCCCAGCCTCGCTCCCTTTGGGGACCCCCACCACCACTTGGGGACCCCCAGCCCCCCTCACTTTGGAGACTCCCACCCTCATGTGGGGACCCCCAGTCCCCCTCAATTTGGAGATCTCCACCACCACTTGGGATCTATGTTGGGAACCACAAGGGGATCCACAGTGGGCCCCACACTGGGACTCACATTGGGATCCACATCGGGATCCACATTGGACCCCACTTTGGGATCCACATTGGGCCTCACATTGGGCCCCACATCGGGATCCACACTGGGATCCACGTTGGGCCCCACACTGGGATCCACATTGGGCCCCACATTGGGATCCATATTGGGCCCCACTTTGGGATCCACATTGGGCCCCACTTTGGGATCCACATTGGGCCCCACTTTGGGACTCACATTGGGCCCCACAATGGGATCCACACTGGGCCCCACACTGGGACTCACATTGGGCCCCACATCGGGATCCACACCGGGATCCACACTGGGCCCCACTTTGTGATCCACATTGGGCCCCACATTGGGATCCCCATCAGGATCCACACTGGGATCCACATTGGGCCCCACACTGGGACTCACACTGAGCCCCACAATGGGATCCACATTGGGCCCCACACTGGGATCCACATTGGGCCCCACATTGGGATCCACGTTGGGCCCCACTTTGTGATCCACATTGGGCCCCACACTGGGACTCACATTGGGATACACATCGGGATCCACACTGGGCCCCACATTGGGATCCACGTTGGGCCCCACATTGGGATGCCCATTGGGCCCCACACTGGGATCCACATTGGGCCCCACATTGTTCCACACTGGGACTCACGTTGAGCCCCACACTGGGCCCCACACTGGGACTCACATTGGGCCCCACATTGGGATCCACATTGGGATCCACGTTGGGCCCCACATTGGGCCCCACGCTGGGATCCACATTGGGATCCACGTTGGGCCCCACACTGGGATCCACATTGGGCCCCACACTGGGATCCACATTGGGCCCCACACTGGGACTCACACTGAGCCCCACATTGGGATCCACATTGGGCCCCACA
>NW_018362865.1:4643-5953 GCF_002078875.1 Numida meleagris
CATTGACAGCGAGACCCCCCAAAATTTGGCAGTGGTGGCACCGGGAGCCCAAAAAGGGGACACAGATAACGGGATCCCCCCAAAATCTGGCAGTGGTGGCACCGGGACCCCCAAAAATGGGGCACTGACAGCGGGACCCCCCAAAATCTGGCAGTGGTGGCACCGGGAGCCACCAAAGGGGGGTACTGGCAATGGGACCCCTCAAATTTGGCAGTGGTGGCACCGGGACCCCCAAAAAGGGGACACTGACACCGGGACCCCAAATTGGGACATGGACACTGGGACCCCCAAACTGGGACAGGGACACTGGGACCCCAAATTGCGGTGGTGACCCCAGGACCCCCAAACTGGGACTGGGACACTAGGACCCCCAAATTGTGGTGGTGACACCGGGACCCCCAAACTGGGACAGAGACACCGGGACCCCCAAAAATGGGACACGGACACCGGGACCCCCAAACTGGGACAGGGACTCAGGGACCCCCAAATTGAGGTGGTGACACCGGGACCCCCCCAACTGGGACACTGACACTGGGACCCCAAATTGCGGTGGTGACCTGGGGACCCCCCCAACTGGGACAGGGACACTGGGACCCCAAACCACAGCGGTGACACGGGGACCCCCAAACTGGGACATGGACACTGGGACTCCCAAACTGGGACAGGGACACTGGGACCCCAAACCACAGCGGTGACACTGGGACCCCCAAACTGGGACACTGACACTGGGACCCCAAACCACAGCGGTGACACCAGGCCCCCCAAACTGGGACAGGGACTCAGGGACCCCCAAATTGAGGTGGTGACACTGGGACCCCCAAACTGGGACACTGACCCTGGGACCCCAAACCACAGCGGTGACACCAGGACCCCCAAACTGGGACAGGGGCACTGGGACCTCCAATTGTGGTGGTGACACCGGGACCCCCCAAACTGGGACACTGACCCTGGGACCCCAAATTGAGGTGGTGACACCGGGACCCCCAAACTGGGACACTGACACTGGGACCCCAAACCACAGCGGTGACACTGGGACCCCCAAACTGGAACAGGGACTCAGGGACCCCCAAACTGTGGTGGTGACACCGGGACCCCCAAACTGGGACGCTGACACCGGGACCCCAAACCACAGCGGTGACCCCAGGACCCCCAAACTGGGACTGGGGCACTAGGACCCCCAAATTGTGGTGGTGACCCTGGGACCCCCAAACTGGGACAGGGACTCAGGGACCCCAAACCACAGCGGTGACACCAGGACCCCCAAACTGGGACAGGGACACTGGGACCCCCAAACTGGGACACTGACCCTG
>NW_018362866.1:0-1192 GCF_002078875.1 Numida meleagris
CCCCCCAGACCTGGAGTCGGAGGACGACCCCTCCCCCTGCGCTTTTTCGGGGCACGGCCGCGCCTGCCTGCAGAACAACACCGAGTGCCGGGGCCGCTGGGAGGGCCCCAACGGCGGCATCACCAACTTCGACAACTTCTTCTTCGCCATGCTCACCGTCTTCCAGTGCATCACCATGGAGGGCTGGACCGACGTCCTCTATTGGGTGAGCCCCCCCCCCTCCCTGGGAGAGAGGGGTATGGGGGGGACACCCCCAAAATGTGCCCCCCGCCCCGCTGCCTTTCCGCTCGCTCGGCCCAGATTTCCTCCCCCCTGGGGTCACCGCAAATCCTGCCTGCCTCAGCGTCACCCGCAGCCACCACGAGGATCCCGCAGTGTCAGCATGCGGGGCCACCCCCAAATGTCCCCAAAGTCACCCCCACATGTCCCTCAAAATCACTCCTGAATGTCCCCCAAAGTCACCCCCACATGTCCCTCAAAATCACTCCTGAATGTCCCCCAAAGTCACTCAAGGTTCCCCCAGAGTCACCCCCAAATGTCCCCCAAAATCACCCCCAAATGTCCCCTAAGTTCAACCCAAAGTTCCCCCAAATAACTCCTGAATGTCCCCCAAATTCACCCCAAATATCCCCCAAAGTCACCCCCAAATGTCCCCCAAAGTCACCCCAAATATACCCCAAAACTACTCCCAAATGTCCCCTAAAGTTACCCCAAAGTTCCCCCAAAGTCACCCCCAAATGTCCCCCAGAGTCACCCCTAAATATCCCCCAAATTCACCCCAAATATACCCCAAAACTCCCCCCAAATGTCCCCTAAAGTCAACCCAAAGTTCCCCAAAGTCACTCCTGAATGTCCCCCGAAATCACCCCCAAGCTCCCCCAAAGTCAGCCCCAAATATACCCCAAAATTACCCCCAAATGTCCCCCAAAGTCACCCCAAACTCACCCCAAATGTCCCATGGGGTCACCCCAAATCTCCCCCACCCCAAAGTCGCCCCACACGTCCCCCAGATCCCCCCCAACGCCCCTCAAAGTCACTCTATGGGGTCACCCCAAATTCCAGCCCCCCAACATCACCCCAAATGTCACCCACGGGGTCACCCCAAATTCCAGCCCCCCAGCATCACCCTAAAGTCACCCCAAATGTCACTCCATGGGGTCACCCCAAATTCCACCCCCCCAATGTCACCCCA
>NW_018362866.1:4322-5958 GCF_002078875.1 Numida meleagris
CCAGGCGCCGCCTGCGCCGCCTGAACCGGGTTCTGCGCCGGCGGTGCCGCGGGGCGGTGAAATCCGTCTCCTTCTACTGGACCGTGCTGCTCCTCGTCTTCCTCAACACGCTCACCATCGCCTCCGAGCACCACGGGCAGCCGCAGTGGCTCACCGAGACGCAAGGTACAGGGTCCCCGTGTCACCCTGCCAACGTCTTGTCCCCGTGTCACCCGTGTCACTGCGTTGTCCCCTGTCCCCTTGGTGAAGGTGAGAGGTGGCTCTGTGTCACCCCCCCGGTGTCCCCCACGCCGTGTTGTCCGTGTCACCGTGCCGTCCCTGTCACCGTGTGGTCACCCTCTCCTCCCTGTCACTCTCTCATCTTTGTCACCTTCTTGTCCCTGTCACCATGTTGTCCTTGTCTTTCTCTCACCTTTGTCATTCTTGTCCTTGTCATCCTCTCCTCCCTGTCACCCTCTCATCTTTGTCACCTTCTTGTCCCTGTCACCCTGCCACCCTCTTGTCCCTGTCACTGTTGTCCTTGTCACTCTCTCATCTTTGTCATTCTTGTCCCTGTCACCCTCTCGTCTTTGTCACCTTCTTGTCCCTGTCATCATGTCGTCCTTGTCTCTCTCTCATCTTTGTCATTCTTGTCACCCTCTTGTCCCTGTCACCCTCTCAACTTTGTCACCTCATTGTCCCTGTCACCCTCTTATCCCTGTCACCATGTCACCACGTTGTCCCTGTCACCCACTTCTCCTTGTCACCTTCTTGTTCTTGTCACCTTCTTGTCACCGTGTCACCCTCTCATCCCTGTCACCACGTCATCTTTGCCACCCTCTCATCCCTGTCGCTGTGTAATTTGTGTCACCTTCTCATCTTTGTCACTGTCTCGTCACTGTCACCCTCTCATCCCTGTCACCATGTCATCCCTGTCACCGTGTCGTCCCTGTCACCCTCTCCTCTTTGTCACCTTCTTGTATGTCACCTTCTTGTCCCTGTCACCATGTTGTCCTTGTTACCCTCTCCTCCCTGTCACCCTCTCATCTTTGTCACCTTATTATCCCTGTCACCCTCTCGTCCCTGTCCCCCTGTTGTCCCCATCGCTCTATCATCCTTGTCACCCTCTCATTCCTGTCACCTTTTCGTCCCTGTCACCCTCTCATCTTTGTCACCGTCTTGTCACTGTTACACACTCGTCCTTGTCACCCTCTCATCCCTGTCACCCTCTCATCCCTGTCACCCTCTCATCCCTGTTCCCCTGTTGTCCCCACCACCCTCTCATCCCGGTGCCTCCAAGCAGACGCTTCCCAGAGCCGTCACGCGGCTCTGAGTCCCCCCCCCGTTGTCCCCACCACCTCACTGTCACCCTCAGACCCCAAAACCTCCCTTTTCCCCCCCAAACAGCCTACGCCAACAAGGCGCTGCTCTCGCTCTTTGCCGCCGAGATGGTTCTGAAGCTGTACGCGCTGGGCCCCTCCTGTTACTTCGCCAGCTTCTTCAACCGCTTCGACTGCTTCGTGGTGTGCGGCGGCGTGCTGGAGACCGCCCTGGTGGAGCGCGGCGCCATGGAGCCCCTCGGCATCTCCGTGCTGCGCTGCGTGCGCCTGCTGCGCGTCTTCAAGGTCACCAGGTGAGCGGGGCGCGGGGGGGGAGA
>NW_018362867.1:0-1071 GCF_002078875.1 Numida meleagris
GTTGCTCTCTCAAATAAATCCTTGCATTTTTTGTAACACGAGGAATGTAGATCAGCCGAAGATCTTTTGTGCCAAGCACGCACGACCAGGCGGAAGGATCTGACTTGCGGAATCAAACTCCATAACCCGAGATTAGGTTCTAAAGCAGGTATGTTGATTACGGTGCTGCGCCCACACCAGATGCGAGGGGGTCACCGCCCTACCAAACTCACATACCCCTAGACAAAAGTGTTAGACATATAAAAGCCAAACCTATACATATTCATTCAGCCCTGTTACATATTCATTACTTTTCCGGGAATTCATTTGCATGTTGTCCCTCCCCTTTCACATGCGTTATAGCTCCTTCTGGTGGTCGTTTGATGAAGGCTCAATGTCTTCCTCCGCAGCTGGTGATCGCTCTTGGATGAAGTCAGGAGTCTTCATCTTGACCTTTGTCCCAGTTTGGGGAGGCTCTCCTATTATGCATGCCTTTGTAGTTTCTTATCGTTCCCCCTTTCACTGTTTTCCTCTTTGTTCTTCTCTTACTGACTTGCAACAATCTGATAATGGAGAGCGAAACTAAACCATGTCTGGCAGTAAAGACCCAACTCAAGGATCCTGACTCCCAGTTCAGATCCCCTCGTGCATCCAGCTCTGAGAACAAAGGATGCTTTCTGTCACTCCCGACTGAGTCTTAGAGAGTTTCCTCACTGACCGATTTCCACTAGCAGCTCAGAGCATCCCTGTTCTTTCTCTTTCAATGAGTGACACAACAGGCAGCCCCACGCTGCTTTCTCAGTCTCTCTGGGGAAGTTCCTCATTAGAAACTTACTTCACGTAGGCATGTGTGAGAGAGAGTTTCTTCTTCTCAAAATCCAATATACATTCAGAAATTTCACCCTGTGCCACAGCAGATATTGGATAAGTGGCGCAGTAGCAGTTTCACATGCATTGAAAGTGTGCAAGGGTTGTGAGAAATACACACACGACAGACTCCCCATTCCTGCAGATCTTGAGATCAGTGTTTGAACCAAAGTACAGGACATCAAATTCATTCATTTAAAACAATGAACCCCAAAACTATTTTCA
>NW_018362867.1:8448-9767 GCF_002078875.1 Numida meleagris
GAGATAAAAGTAGTCTTATTGTGACTTGAGTGCTTCCGTGGAGGAGGATCTTTGAGAAGAAGGCGGCTGCTCACACAGCAAGCAAAGCTCAACTGGAAAGTTGTAGACCTAGCACGCACTGATTACTTATACTAAAGTAACAGATTGGTCCTTCAGCAAAAATTCTGATCCCTATTGCTAAGCCGCCCTATATCGTGGTCATCACTGACAAAAATGCATGGCTAATGGCGATGACTTAGTTGAAAGATAGTGTTCCGAAGCTGAGGATTTGCTCTACATTACTGTGCTCTTTCCAGCAGTTGTCGTTTCCATGGAAATAAATAGGAGGCATTACTTCTGGAGCAACCTACATACACACGGCCCAAGACAATTTCCACTCACTAACTGTAGCCCAGGCAAGCCAGAAAGTTGGACGTTCATGCCTCAGAGGATACCCTGGGACTGTGTGTCTGTCCCCTCCATCCACAGAGAACCCCATCAAAGCAATTGGACTTTTCCGAGAGCAGCCCCGTGAGTCCAGAATTCCTGAGTCCAGTTTAGGGAGAGGCATCTTCTGCCCCTGCCTTGAGGACTGTCAGGAGGGAACATGTCACGCCCCACACACAGAGGGAGGGAGGGGAGAATCTCTGCACTGCAGTTATCTTAAAGGTACTGGCACTTCTACAGTTATTTCCATGTGCAGCTAAACTTTGTGATGTTACAAGACATCCAAGTAAGCCTTGTGTCACTTAACATCTTTCTGAGAGGAAGAGAAAGAAAAGAGAGAGATGAAACAAAGAAAGAGAGAGAGAGAGAGGGACAGAGAAAGAGATCACGGGTCCAGGTTCCAGCTTTGGTCGAGCCAAGAGAGGTGGGGGGCTCTTGGCTTGCGAGCATCCTTGCCCCGAGGTTTCAAAAGTCTCAAAAAAGAACCCCAAGGATCTCTCTGGCATCCTTCTATGGCTGCTAGATGTACAGGTGTGCCATCCAGGGCTGCGAACAAGTGAGTCTGCAAGAAGCAAGTGCTTCAAAAGCAAGTTTGCAGTCAAAGCCTACAGCAAAATGGGAATGTTTTGGACAGTGCAAGGCCGTCTCCATTTTCACAGGACTCCCTTCTCCCCCAAGTCTCCAGCCTTCAGTCTGTTGACATGGGAACGCTTGAATCTTCCAAGGCTTTGAGGCAATTCCAGGCACACCACAGCTATTCTGTTTTTCCTTGGTCTGCTGCGTAACACAGGACCTGAGGGCTGACACAATGGCAAGGAGGAAGGAGAACGGTGTGGTGGTGTGAAGAGAGCAGCACTGAAAAGACCACGTCCTGCTGCTGCCCATGGCCATGG
>NW_018362868.1:0-1935 GCF_002078875.1 Numida meleagris
GCAGCCCCTGTGACCCCGTGTCCCCATGTGACCCCGTGTGCCCATGTGACCCCGTGTGCCCATGTGACCCCGTGTGCCCATGTGACCCCATGTCCCATGTGACCATGTGCACCCATGTGACCCCGTGTGCCCATGTGACTCCGTGTGCCCATGTGACCCCATGTCCCATGTGACCATGTGCCCCCATGTGACCCCGTGTCCCCATGTGACCACACATCCCCGTTTGTTCCCATGTCCCAATGCGACCCCTTGTCCCCATGTGACCCCATGTCCCCATGTGACCCCGTGTCCCCATGTGACTCCGCGTCCCCATGTGACCCCATGTCCCCATGTGATCCCGTGTCCCCATGTGACCCCGTGTCCCCGTGTGACCCCGTGTCCCCATGTGACCACACATCCCCATTTGTCCCTGTGTCCCCATGTGACTCCCCGTCCCCATGTGACCCGTGTCCCCACGTGACCCATGTTCCTGTGTCCCCTGCATGTCCCTATTTGTCCCCGTGTCCCCATGTGATCCCGTGTCCCCATGTGACTCCACATCCCCATGTGACCCCATGTCCCCATTTGTGACCCACATCCCCATGTAACCCCATGTCTCCATGTGACCCCACGTCCCCATGTGACCCACGTTCCCGTGTCCCCTGCATGTCCCCATTTGTCCCCGTGTCCCCATGTGACCCACATCCCCATGTGACCCCGTGTCCCCGTGTGACCACACGTCCCCATTTGTCCCCGTGTCCCCGTGTGACTCCCCGTCCCCATGTGACCCATGTCCCCATGTGACCCACGTTCCTGTGTCCCCTGCATGTCCCCATTTGTCCCCGTGTCCCCATGTGACCCCCGTCCCCATGTGACTCCGCATCCCCATGTGACCCCATGTCCCCATTTGTGACCCACATCCCCATGTAACCCCATGTCTCCATGTGACCCCATGTCCCCATGTGACCCACGTTCCCCTGTCCCCTGCATGTCCCCATTTGTCCCCGTGTCCCCGTGTGACACCACATCCCCATGTGACCCCGTGTCCCCATGTGACCACACGTCCCCATTTGTCCCCGTGTCCCCATGTGACTCCCCATCCCCACGTGACCCATGTCCCCATGTGACCCACGTTCCCATGTCCCCTGCATGTCCCTGTTTGTCCCTGTGTCCCCATGTGACCCCATGTCCCCATTTGTGACCCATGTCCCCATGTGACCCCGTGTCCCCATGTGACCCCGTGTTCCCTTGTGACCCCCATCCCCACGTGGCTCCCTGTCCCCATGTGACCCACAGCCCACGTGACACCGTGTCCCATGTGATCCCGTGTCCCCATGTGACCCCATGTCCCCATGTGACCTCGTGTCCCCATGTGATTCCCTGTCCCCATGTGACCCCATGTCCCCATGTGACCCCATGTCCCCATGTGACCCACTTTCCTGTGTCCCCTGCATGTCCCCGTTTGTCCCTGTGTCCCCGTGTGACCACACATCCCCATGTGATCCTGTGTACCCGTTAGCCCCCATGTCCCCATGTGACCCTGTGCCCCCATGTGACCGTGTCCCCATTTGTCCCCGTGTCCCCATGTGACGCTGTGTCCCCATGTGACCCTGTGTCCCCATTTGTCCCTGTGTCCCCATGTGACCCCGTGTCCCCATTTGACCCACATCTCCGTGTGACTCCGTGTCCCCAAGTGACACCGTGTCCTCATGTGACCCCACATCCCATGTGACCCCGTGTCCCCATGTGATCCCATGTGACCCACGTCTCCATGTCCCCACATCCCCCCGTGTCCCCATGTTCTCATGTCCCCACATCCCCTCTACATCCCCACATCCCCTCCATGTCCCTGTGTCCTTGTGTCCCTCTGTGTCCCCATGTCCCCCCCCCTTGTCCCCACATCCCTTCCATGTCCCCATGTCCCCACATCCCCTCCATGTCCCCACATCCCCTCCA
>NW_018362868.1:4616-5709 GCF_002078875.1 Numida meleagris
TGGGGACAGCATGGGGACGTGGGGACAGTGTGGGGAGATGGGGATGTGGGAACATGGGGACAGCGTGGGGACACGGGGACGTGGGGACAGCGTGGGGAGATGGGGACAGAATGCGGAGATGGGGACAGTGTGGGGAGATGGGGACATCAGGACAGTGTGGGGAGATGGGGACATCAGGACAGTGTGGGGAGATGGGGACAGTGTGGGGAGATAGGGACAGAGTGGGGACATGGGGACAGCGTGGGGACATGGGGACAGAATGGGGAGATGGGGACAGCATGGGGACACGGGGACGTGGAGACAGCGTGGGGACGTGGGGACGGCGTGGGGAGATGGGGACGTGGGGACGTGGGGACAGTGTGGGGAGATGGGGACGTGGGGACATGGGGACAACGTGGGGATGTGGGGACATTGGGACACTGTGGGGAGATGGGGACATGGGGACAGTGTGGGGAGATGGGGACAGCGTGGGGATACAAGGAAGTGACCAGGGAGGACATCATGGGGATTCTATGGGGATTCTATGGGGCCATCATGGGGATTCTATGGGGATTCTATGGGGCCATCATGGGGATTCTATGGGGATTCTATGGGGCCATCATGGGGATTCTATGGGGATTCTAGGGGGATTCTAGGGGGATTCTCTGGGGCCACCATGGGGATTCTGTGGGTCTATCATGGGGATTCTATGGGGCCATCATGGGGATTCTATGGGGACACTATGGTGATTCTATGGGGCCATCATAGGGATTCTATGGGGCTGCTATGGGGATTCTATGGGGATTCTATGGGGACATCATGGGGATTCTATGGGGACATCATGGGGACTCTATGGGGATTCTGTGGGGCCACTATGGGGATTCTATGGGGATTCTATGGGGCCATCATGGGGATTCTATGGGGACATTATGGGGATTCTATGGGGATTCTATGGGGCCACCATGGGGATTCTATGGGGATTCTATGGGGCCACCATGGGGATTCTATGGGGATTCTATGGGGACACTATGGGGATTCTATGGGGATTCTATGGGGACACTATGGGGATTCTATGGGGATTCTATGGGGTCACCATGGGGATTCTATGGGGCCA
>NW_018362869.1:0-762 GCF_002078875.1 Numida meleagris
CACCATTTTGTGGTGTCACCAAGTAGTGTCACAGTGTCACCACATCATGGTGTCACCAGGCAGTGTCACACTGTCACCATTTTGTGGTGTCACCAGGTGGTGTCACGGTGTCACCATGTCACGGTGTCACCATGTCACAGTCACCAGGTAGTGCCGTGGTGCAGTGCCATGGAGCAGTGACACGATGTCACAGTGTCACCGGGCAGTGTCACGGTGTCACAATGTGGAATCACAATGTCACTGTCCAGCGCTGGCACAGTGTTGCGGCGTCACGGTCTCACAGCGTCACCGGGCAGTGTCAGCGTTGTTGAGTGGTGTCATGGTGTCACCAGTGTCACCACATGGAATCATGGTGTCACCGAGCAGCGTCACCGTGTCACCAGGCCAAGTCAGTGTCAGGTGACACCGGGCAGTGTCATGGTGTCAAGGGACACTGTTGTGACGTCACCAGACAGCGTCCCGTTGTCACCAGGTGGGGTCACGCTGTCACAGCATCACAGGCAGCGACATGTCGTCACCAGGCGGTGTCACCGTGTCCTGGTGTCACTGTGTCCTGGTGTCACCAGGTGCTGGTGTTGTGGTGTCACCCGCCAGCCACCAAGCTCGTTAGCGCTAACAAGCGTGCCATACCTTTAAAGCAGGTGATGAAGTTCTTCACTTTGGCATCGTCCAGGTACAGCTGCGGAGACCATGAGAGCTCAATCCAACCCCACTGCGGCCCCCAGTCCCCCCACCCAGTCCCCCAGTACCTCTAATTTCCCC
>NW_018362869.1:4312-5812 GCF_002078875.1 Numida meleagris
GGGGGGGGGGGCAATAAAATACATCTGCAATTAAAACTATCTCGTTAGCAAACGACTCTATGTAATATCTCTCTCTTTATAGGTCTGTACACTCTGCCCGGGACCCTCAGAATGACCTTCACCCCAACGAGGGAACCCTCCCCCCACCCCATCATCCCCCCCCCCCATCGCCCCGCACTGAGCAGGAGGCACTTCGCTCCACGGGACGCGATGGTGACCCCCAGAATTGGGGGGAGGGAAGGGGGGACAGAGATGGGTTCTGAGGGGGGCTCCGGAAGGGTCACGAGGTGGGGGGGGGTTATATGGGACCATATGGACTGAGAGGCGGTGGTGGGGGGGCTCATACGGAACCGCATGGACCAGAGGATGGTGGTGGGTTCTCATATGGGACCAGGAGATGGTGGTGGGAGCTCATATGGGACCATATGGAGAGGTGGTGGTGGGGGCTCATATGGGACCAGGAAGTGGTGGTGGGGGTCTCATATGGGACCATAAGGACCAGGAGATGGTGGTGGGTGTTCATATGGGACCAGGAGATGGTGGTGGGTACTCATATGGGACCAGGAGATGATGGCACCAGAAGATGGCAGTGGGTTCCCATATGGGACCACAGGGACCAGGAGGTGGTGGTGGGTTCCCATATGGAACCATATGGACCAGAAGGAGGTGGGTGAGTTCCATACGGCTCCAGTAGCACCAGGAGATGGTGGTGGGGGCTAATATCGGACCATAAGGTCCAGAAGGAGGTGGTGGGTTCCATGTGGCTCCAGTAGGACCAGGAGATCCTGGGTACTGAGATGGGTCTAGAAGGATCAGGTGATGTTGGGGGACCAGGTGATGGGTTCCCATATTGGTTTGGTCCAGAGGTCCAGGAGGTGGTGGGTGCTCATATGGGACCAGGAGACGGTGGTGGGTTCCAAGGTGGGTCCAGAAGATGGGTTCTGAGATGGATCCAGAAGGAGTGGGAGATGGCAGGTGTCCATATGGGACTGTAAGGACCAGGAGAGGACGGTGGTTCCCATATGGGCCCAGAAGGAGCGGGAGGAGATGGTGAGTTCCCATATGGGTCCAGGAGATGGTAGGTTCCAAGATGGATTCTGAAGGATGAGGAGATGGTGGGAGTCCATATAGGACTGCATGGACCAGGAGGGGGTGGTGGCTTCCAGGATGAGTCCAGAAGGATCACAAGGTGGTGGATGCCCATATGGGTCCAGAAGATTCAGGAGGTGGTAGCTTCCAAGATGAGTCCTGAAGAACTGGGAGGAGGTGGCAGTGAGACTGGTCCTTCAGATCCCACTGGTGGTACCACGGGTGGAGATGTGTCCTTCAGGTCCTACTGGTGGTCCCATGGCTGGAGATGTGTCCTTCAGACCGCACTGGTGGTGCCATGGGTGGAGATGTCTCCTTCAGATCCCACTGGCGGTCCCACAGATCCTTCAGATCCCACTGGTGGTCCCATGGGTGATGTGTCCTTCAGATCCCACTGGTGGTCCCATGGGT
>NW_018362870.1:0-1647 GCF_002078875.1 Numida meleagris
TCAAGCCGGACAGATCTAAACCCCCCAGCACCAAAAATCACCAAAAAAAAAACAAAAACAACCCAAAACCGTCAGCCCAACCTTCACATTTTATGTCACATTTTTTCCCCTTTTTGTATTTTACCTCACATTTTATCTCCTCTTCACATTTTACCTCACGTTTAACCCCCAACCTTCCCATTTTATCTCACGTTTTTTCCCCTTTTCATATTTTACCTCACGTTTTACCCCCTTCTTCACATTTTATTTCCCATTTAATCCCCACTCCTTCACATTTCACCTCACGTTTTTCCTCTTTTCCATATTTTACCTCATATTTTACCCCTTTTTTCACATTTTATTTCACATTTTACCTCACGTTTCCCCCCCCTTCACATTTTCCCTCACGTTTTCCCCTCAACCTTCCCATTTTACCTCACGTTTTTTCCCCTTTCCATATTTTACCTCACTTTTTATCCCCTTCTTCAAGTTTTACCTCACATTTTACCTCATGTTTCCCAACTTTCACATTTTATGTCACATTTCTTCCCCTTTTCGTATTTTACCTCACGTTTTTATTCCCCCTTCACATTTTACCTCACATTTTCCCCTCAACCTTCACATTTTACCTCACATTTTTCCCCCTTTTCATATTTTACTTCACATTTTATCCCTCCCTTCACATTTTACCTCACATTTCCCCCCAACCTTCCCATTTTACCTCACGTTTTTTCCCCTTTTTATATTTTACCTCACATTTTATTTCTTTCTTCGTATTTTATCTCATGTTTTTTCCCCTTTTCTTATTTTACCTCACATTTTTATGCCCCCTTCACATTTTACCTCACTTTCCCCCCCTTCACATTTTACCTCACGTTTCCCCCCCCAAACCTTCACATTTTACCTCACATTTTCCCCCCAACCTTCACATTTTACCTCACATTTTTTCCCCTTTTCACCTTTTCCCTCACATTTTCCCTCTAACCTTCCCATTTTACCTCACATTTCCCCCCCTTTCACATTTTCCCTTTTTCCCCCCAACCTTCCCATTTTACCTCACGTTTCCCCCCCAATCTTCAGATTTTACCTCATGTTTTACCCCAACCTTCATATTTTACCTCATCTTTTCCCCCCTTCACAATTTCCCTCACCTTTTTCCCCCCACTCCTTCCCCTTTTACCTCACTTTTTCCCCCCAACCTTCACATTTTACCTCACGTTTCCCCTCCTTCCCATTTTACCTCATCTTTCCCCCCCTTCACATTTTACCTCACATTTTCCCCCACTCCTTCCCATTTTCCCTCACGTTCCCCCCAAACCTCCACATTTTATCTCACATTTTTTTCCCCTTTCACATTTTACCTCACGTTTCCCCCACCAACCTTCACATTTTACCTCACGTTTTCCCCTCTCTTCACATGTTACCTCACATTTTACCGCCTTCTTCACATTTTACCTCACGCTTCCCCCCAACCTTCACATTTTACCTCACATTTTTTCCCCTTTTCACATTTTCCCTCACCTTTTCCCTCATTTCTTCACCTTTTCCCTCACATTTTTCCCCTCCCTTCCCATTTTACCTCACGTTTTCTCCCCAACCTTCCCATTTTACCTCACGTTTTTTCCCCTTGTCATATTTTACCTCACATTTTATCTCCTTCACATTTTA
>NW_018362870.1:2047-3279 GCF_002078875.1 Numida meleagris
CGCTCGTAGTGGTAGGGGTTGACGCAGACGCTGTCGTACTTGAGGTCGAAGGCGAACTGGCAATACTTGACGTGCTTTAATTCGTTCTTATGCAAATCGGGCCAGCGCCACAGGCGGGCGTAGATGACGTGAGGGAACCCCTTCCTCCCCGCCACCTGGAGCCGCCCGTCCAACGTGCGCTGGATGGTGACGCATTTGCTCGGGTGGGCCCCGTTGGTGGTGATGGCGGTGATGAGGGAGTCGAGCTCGTCTTTTTTTTCCTTCAGCTTCTTCACCAGGCTCTCGATGGCCCGCTTGGCGAACGTCTCGCTCTCGCCGCCTTGCCGGTGGCACATGAGGCTGTGCACGATGCTCAGGCAAGCGTCGTTGCTGCTCGGGGTGTTGGAGATGGACATGGTGGACGAACGGGAGCTCGCTTCCACGCTCCCGGTCCCGGCTCGCTCGTTCCGGGCCCGGCTCGCTCGCTGCGGTGGCGGCCCTGGGCCGCTCGCGTCCCGCCGACACGGCCGCCGCCAGCGCGCATGCGCCACATCCGGGCAACGCCGCGGTTACATCCGGGTATCGCCCGCAACGCGCATGCGCGGCGTCTGCGCGCCGGCACCGCGCATGCGCGGCGCCCGGAATCGCCTGCACGGCGCATGCGCGGCGGCCGAGCGAGGCACCGCGCATGCGCAGCATCCGGGTAACGCCGGTGCCACATCCGGGTAACGCCGGTGCCACATCCGGGTACCGCCGGTGCCACATCCGGTTGCGGCCGCTACCGGGTGTAGGCCGCAACCGGGCGCCGCTGCGAATGAGAACGCGCTGCCACCGGAAAACGCCGCCGTCGCCTTCGGGTTTTTTCAGCACGGCATCTCGGTACCGCCGATGCCACATCCGGGTACCGCCGCTACCGGGTGCAGGCCGCAACCGGGCGCCGCTGCGAGTGAGAACGCGCTGCCACCGGGAAACGCCGCCGCCGCCGTCTACGGGCACCGGCAGCACCGCGCATGCGCCACATCCGGGAACCTCCCGAATCCAGGTAACGCTGCTACTGCGCATGCGCCGCATCCGGGTCCCGCCCCCCGCAACTCCGCGCTCGGGGCCTACCGCGCATGCGCTCTCATTGTCTCTATGGTTCTCTACGGAGAAGCGACGCGGGCGGGCGCGTTGGGGCGGGCGCGTTTGAATTTCTCGTTTGCCGTCGGCCGCCCGCACGGGAAACGGGAGAATATTTTTTTGGGGGGTGTTTC
>NW_018362871.1:0-7628 GCF_002078875.1 Numida meleagris
TTATAATGAGCTGGGTGTCGGCCTCTTCTCTCATGTAACTAGTGACAGGACGAGGGGGAATGGCCTCAAGTTGTGCCAGGGGAGATTCAGGCTGGACATTAGGAAATCCTACTTTTCTGAAAGAGTGGTTAGGTGCTGGAATGGGCTGCCCAGGGAGGTGGTGGAGTCACCGTCCATGGAGGTGTTCAAGGAATGTTTAGACGTTGTGTTGAGGGACATGGTTTAGTGAGAACTATTGGTAATAGGTGGACGGTTGGACTGGATGATCTTGTATGTCTTTTCCCACCTTGGTGATTCTATGATTCCTGGATGCCGGAAAGCAGGCCCCTCTGTCTGCTGGAAGTGCTGTTGTGTGAGAAAATGGACAAAAATTCTCTGTTTGTCCCTGGGCTGATTTCATTGGGCCTCAAAGCATTTTGGTGAGTATGTAAGGAAAGCCAGTGTGAAGCCTTGTAGTATAGGACAACTTAGGCTTACTTTGAAGTTTTAAGACTTGTGATGTCAGCATACAGTAGAGCAGTTTTTTTTTGAAAATGAAATAGAAAATGGATTTAGTTGATTAAATAACATGGCAAGAATCTGTGTCTTGAAATCCCATCAAGGAAGTGACAATGAAGGACTCTAAAGCCTCTGTCCACCTCCCACTGAGACACCTATGCTGCTTGTGTAGGCTCCTTCTGTTGTCAGTTTATTCTTGTCGGTCTCAATAGAATCCATGCTGCCTTTGCAATGGGATTGGGAGCTGTGGGGAGAGCCTGGTTTCACTGCCTGGTGGAGGAGCGTGGGTGAGGAGCTGAAGCTCTGGGCATGCCTTGTGGATGGCTGAGGTTGTTCCATGTGTTGTGAGGTGCTGAAGCAAGCTGCTTCTGCCTTGTACTGGCACTGTGACCAATGTGGGAAAATTCCTCATTTGAGAGGTTCAGTATGGTTTGATGGGAAGGGAATTGTTGTCAAATGAGGATGTTTGCATGTTTCTGGGCACCGAATTCTTACCCTGCCATGGAGCACGGTTGCCTACCCACAGCATCTCGTGTTGAGATGTGTTTGAAGAACCTGTACAAGCTGAGTACAGGATCATCCAGGAAGGGCCATTGCCTTTCTTAGCAGGGATATCTGACTTCCCTCTTTTCTCCTAATGGCAGTGTTATTACGCTATGGGTCTTTCCCAGATTCCAAACAGGAACTCAGATGTTTGCCTCCTAAGTACAGAGGTGTTCCTGCAGCTCACCAGTGGAGTTTTCTTCCACATGAGGCCACGCTTCCTGTGATGCATTCAGAACCTGGGTGCTGTGTCATTGTTCAGAGGGCTCCTTTCCTCTTCATATTCAGATTTTTGTTTCTTGAAGGTCTTTGTGAGTCACTCCTACACCAAAGGTACACCCCGCCCCCGCCTCTTCTGATGTGTTCCATCGTGCCATGCAGGATGGGGGCAACACTGCTGAGTTACAAGGGGAGCTTTTGGAGGAATCTCTCCTTCCTGCTGCCTTTAAGAAACGGTTAATGAATGTATGTCTTTAATGCAAGATGCAAGCTTGTTGTCATTGGAGGGGGAGCAGTCAGGGGCTGTCATGCATCCGTTCCCAGCAGAGACACACTTCATTGGCCAGAGAGGGACCCAGGGAAGACTAGCTGTGATGGAGATGTCTGTGTGTGATCAGATGAAGCCACCCTGCTCCTGATCCTCCATCTCTTGTCTCCTAAGGAACAAATAAGCCGGGGCAGGGATCTTCCTTTCCTGGATCCTGTGTTTACATGTCTCTTAGCAAAAAGCAGATTCTCCTTTCAACAGTAACAAATAAGAGCAGTAAGACTGTTCCATTAGCAATTACTCTGTCATGAAAAGATGCAGACAGAAACAGGTCCTCTAGGAACAGATCTGCTTGAAATCCTTCACCTGTGGAGATAATTTAGTTCATCAGCATGGGTTAATTTTCTCTATGGCTGCTGAGGAGAATTCAGTTGGACAAGCTGGGAGAGAATTTCTACCATGGACCATGGTCAGACACTTACTTGTCACGGTATTATCCATGGGTCTGCATCCGTGACAAGGGGAACAGGCCCAAAAGAAAAAAAAAAAGAAGAGAAAAGGGGAAAAAAAAGAGGAGCCGCGGACCCATACCCTGGGTAATCAAAGGGAAGAGGGGAAATGCAGGGGACTCGTAGGCAGATCTAAAGCAAAACAGCAGCACCAGTCTGAGGAGGAACAACTAACTTTACTAAATATATAAAAAATGAGGCTAGTGGAATTGTACCAGAGAGTTTACAAGCTGAAAGTCTTACACAGTAAACTGCAGGAGGACCATGTGCTTCTCCGCCGGGAAGGAAGGAACAGACCCCGCGTCTCCCAGGCGGCTTCACCACCCCCTCCAACGCAAAGACCCCTGGGGAGTGCACCTCCTCCCCTTCCCCTCCGAGGGCCACACACCAAAAAAAGGAGTTTGCAGTAACCAGGGAATGAACTCTTTAACTGTCAGTGCTTTACATGATGTAATGATGTGTAATACCGACAGCAAAAATCACAAAACCATGACATTACTTCAAATGATGTTGGAAGGAGTGGGCCTTAAACATGGAATTTTGTTTTTGCAAACATTAGTGGGGTAGCATGGTATGTTACAAGTCTCTCTGCTCCCTGTGTCAATAACAAATTGACCTAAAATACACAATGAAGGAGTTAAAATGTACATGCAGCTTGTAGGGAGGACTTTGGAATTGACAGAATAGGGCATCAGAACTGAGTTTGGGATCTGATTGGTTTATTGTTCATCTCATGGAAGGCTCTGCTGTCCAGCACAGCGGTGCCTTTTCCATAGTGGCCCGGAGCTGCCCGTCTTCTTGGGGTCAGCGCTGTCCAGGCGGTGTGGGTGTGTAACAGCGCTGTGGGGCAGGAGCACATGTGAGGCGGCGGGAGGTGTGCAGTGCTGGTNTTGTGGTATCTCTATCACTACCTCAGGGTGCCTTCTGCTGACTGTAATGTTGAGCCAGGAATTACAGCAGAAAATCCAGGTGTGGTGTAACAATCTGTCTCTGTTCTGCCTGCTGCAGAAATTAATGCAGCCCATGGGTCTTGCCTGGTAATTCAAATCAGCAGGAAAAGGCAAAAACAAATGGTTCAGTAAAATTTTGTGTTCTGGTTCTTACACCAGTTTTGGGATGGTAGAGCCAATAGTTTGGTAGAAGAAGGTGTCTGTGCTTATAATTTCTTGTCTGACAGTGTAGATTCTGATAAATATTTTTAAATCTAAACCTGGAGATGAGAAAATTTGGAAAAGGATTTTGAAGAGAGGTCCTTCTGTGCTCCTTGTGTCCTGGATACGCAATGTCTGCGTGATGGCAATAAGCAGAGAGCCCATTCCCCTGGAGGAGCGGGCTGTGCTCTTTGGTGTGAGGCTGCAGGAAGCTCTGCAGGGTGTGAGGGTGCGACTTACTTTGGCAGAGCGCGATGGTGATGGTTATGGCAGTGAGGAGCAGGAGGCAGGCGCAAGCCAGGTTAACCCACAGGACTATATCACAGCAGAAGTTCAGCTTGTTCTCGTTGCTTGTTCCTGCAGGAATAAAAGGAGAGAGAGGAGAAAGAGGAAAGGCCCAGCTCCCAGCTGGTGTTACGGCCATTTCTGCCAGAGCCGTTGGGAGGTGCTGCAGCAAAGGGAGTTGTGTGGCTCTGAGTGATGTTGGGGGTAGGGGTAGGTGAGGAGCGGGCTTCCTTAGGGCACAGAGAGAGAGGAGGGGACCAGGCATGTCTGCAGGTGACATCCCCAGCCATGGGCTGCTGCTGTCGGCATTGTGCTGGGGAGCTGAGGGAGGACATGTAGCCAGAAGACTTCTTGTATTCCCTGCTGAGGCTAAAACCAGTGTTAGCTGAAAATGCAATCCCTTGTTTTGGTGTGACCCATCATTTGGCATGCTTGTGACTTCTAGGTCACCGCAAGTGGGATGAAAGGTAGCTTGCATAATGGGATCATGAAATCATATGGTTTGGAAAAGCCCTTCGAGATCTCCAAGGCCAACCATCAGCCTGTCCTTCTCAGTCCCATTAATATCCCATGTCCTTTAGTGCCTCACACGGAGAAGTCAAATATCTCTGTGGATGGTCACTGCACCAATTTCCTGGTCAGCCCATTACAAAGTGGAGTTAGTTTCCCCCCCTTCATCGGCAGCTCTCTGATACAGATTCAAAGCCTTCCTCTCTCCCCACATCAGTCAGCACAGGCCTTAATTCAGGCTGTTGAGAGCAAAGCAGCAGTGCAGGCAGAGCCCCTGATCCCCAAAGGGAGCTGGGTTACCTGGATGCGGGCTGTGCCGGGAGATGTCCTTGCTGGTGAGCTGGCTGCTGTGGGTGGTGGCAGCAGGTGTGGTGGGTGCTGCTGTTGTTGTAGTGACTGGAAGGAGGAATGGATGAATGCAGCAAAATAGAATAAAACCGCCTTCTGCCACCCCTCCGAGGAATCAGCCAGCGCAGGAGGATCTTTGTAGGGCCCATTTTTAAAGGTCATTCAGTGAAATACTGCCCAACCATGGCAATAGAAGGCTCAGGGTTCCTAATTCCTTAGCAGCACACTCAGAGATCTTCCTTATTAGGAACGATGTTTTGAAGGACCCGGGAATCTTTTCTTTGCTCAGTCCTACTTGCACCTCACCTGGGAGTTTATTTTTGAGGTGTTGTATGCATTAGTCAGGACATTCCGGATTAATGTGAGTTGAGGAAGGAGAGGGTGGCTGCGGACATTGTTACTCTCATCCCTCAGAGGCGCTGATGGGATGGGGAGGTGCCGCTGGGCTGCGCGACCACCTCTGTGTTTGGGCAGGGCCGGTAGCGCGAGCGGAGCTGGTGGGCAGGGAGCCTGTATGAGGAGGAGCAGTGCCTGTGTGATGAGACGCGTTGTGCAAAGAAGCAGGGAGATGGGGAGTGTGGGCGATGGGNAGCTCTTGTTCACGTTTATCATTACAGTGTAGTTTTTAATGGTGCCTCAGGGGTTTTGCTGCTGTGTCTTCCGTTAAGATTCAGATCTCAAATGCTCCTTCTTGAATTCAGATCAGCCACCACAAAATGCTGTCTCTCAGCCATTTGGGGCACCCACATTATGTCCAGATCTGCAGAAAACAAGAAGTCCCAGGCCAATGATATGGACTTCAAGTTGTATTTTATGCAGGAGATTTTATTTTAGTGTTAGTATTTTATTCTATTCTATTTACAGACTGATCGATATGCACTTCTCATCTCAGGGTCCGTGTATTGCTGACCTGTAACTGAGTGCTTCATCTCGGCTGTTCTCTACAATTCTTCTTTATAGTTTCTCTGCAGAAGCCGCTGTGTGCAAGGAGGCGGTCTGTGATGTGATAGCCGTCACTAAAGCCCCATGTCGCAGTCTCATGGAGAGTTATGTTTTTTTAAATTCTTGTTTTCTTGTTCAACCACCACAGAGACTTCCGCCCTGCTAAAAACTCCTTCTATGCCTCCACCGTCAGGGCCTTTGCTGCTGCCTCTAGGTGACCACTCACACGTTGCTAAGTGCTGGGCTTCCTGCAGCTTTGCACATACAGTAACGACTGTTTCCCTGGGCTGGGGTTATTTGTGTCTTGTGTTGTTATTTCCTGTTTTTACTGTAGTTTGTGTTGTGCTGCTGTATTCCTCTTTTGCAAAGAAGCCCCCTGTTCATCTGTTTGTGTCAGAAATAGTGTTGCTAGCAGGAGCAGGGAAGTCATTGTCCCTCTGTACTCAGGTCTGGTGAGGCCGCACCTCGAGTGCTGTGTTCAGTTTTGGGCTCCTCACTACAACAAAGACATGGAGGCCCTGGAGCGGGCCCCAGAGCAGTGCAATGAAGCTGGTGAGGGGTGTGGAGCGCAGGCCTTATGAGGAGCGGCTGAGGGAGCTGGGGTTGTTCCTTCTGGAGAAGAGGAGGCTCAAGGGAGACCTTATTGCTCTCAGTAACTACGTGAAGGGAGGTTATAATGAGCTGGGTGTCGGCCTCTTCTCTCATGTAACTAGTGACAGGACGAGGGGGAATGGCCTCAAGTTGTGCCAGGGGAGATTCAGGCTGGACATTAGGAAATCCTACTTTTCTGAAAGAGTGGTTAGGTGCTGGAATGGGCTGCCCAGGGAGGTGGTGGAGTCACCGTCCATGGAGGTGTTCAAGGAATGTTTAGACGTTGTGTTGAGGGACATGGTTTAGTGAGAACTATTGGTAATAGGTGGACGGTTGGACTGGATGATCTTGTATGTCTTTTCCCACCTTGGTGATTCTATGATTCCTGGATGCCGGAAAGCAGGCCCCTCTGTCTGCTGGAAGTGCTGTTGTGTGAGAAAATGGACAAAAATTCTCTGTTTGTCCCTGGGCTGATTTCATTGGGCCTCAAAGCATTTTGGTGAGTATGTAAGGAAAGCCAGTGTGAAGCCTTGTAGTATAGGACAACTTAGGCTTACTTTGAAGTTTTAAGACTTGTGATGTCAGCATACAGTAGAGCAGTTTTTTTTTGAAAATGAAATAGAAAATGGATTTAGTTGATTAAATAACATGGCAAGAATCTGTGTCTTGAAATCCCATCAAGGAAGTGACAATGAAGGACTCTAAAGCCTCTGTCCACCTCCCACTGAGACACCTATGCTGCTTGTGTAGGCTCCTTCTGTTGTCAGTTTATTCTTGTCGGTCTCAATAGAATCCATGCTGCCTTTGCAATGGGATTGGGAGCTGTGGGGAGAGCCTGGTTTCACTGCCTGGTGGAGGAGCGTGGGTGAGGAGCTGAAGCTCTGGGCATGCCTTGTGGATGGCTGAGGTTGTTCCATGTGTTGTGAGGTGCTGAAGCAAGCTGCTTCTGCCTTGTACTGGCACTGTGACCAATGTGGGAAAATTCCTCATTTGAGAGGTTCAGTATGGTTTGATGGGAAGGGAATTGTTGTCAAATGAGGATGTTTGCATGTTTCTGGGCACCGAATTCTTACCCTGCCATGGAGCACGGTTGCCTACCCACAGCATCTCGTGTTGAGATGTGTTTGAAGAACCTGTACAAGCTGAGTACAGGATCATCCAGGAAGGGCCATTGCCTTTCTTAGCAGGGATATCTGACTTCCCTCTTTTCTCCTAATGGCAGTGTTATTACGCTATGGGTCTTTCCCAGATTCCAAACAGGAACTCAGATGTTTGCCTCCTAAGTACAGAGGTGTTCCTGCAGCTCACCAGTGGAGTTTTCTTCCACATGAGGCCACGCTTCCTGTGATGCATTCAGAACCTGGGTGCTGTGTCATTGTTCAGAGGGCTCCTTTCCTCTTCATATTCAGATTTTTGTTTCTTGAAGGTCTTTGTGAGTCACTCCTACACCAAAGGTACACCCCGCCCCCGCCTCTTCTGATGTGTTCCATCGTGCCATGCAGGATGGGGGCAACACTGCTGAGTTACAAGGGGAGCTTTTGGAGGAATCTCTCCTTCCTGCTGCCTTTAAGAAACGGTTAATGAATGTATGTCTTTAATGCAAGATGCAAGCTTGTTGTCATTGGAGGGGGAGCAGTCAGGGGCTGTCATGCATCCGTTCCCAGCAGAGACACACTTCATTGGCCAGAGAGGGACCCAGGGAAGACTAGCTGTGATGGAGATGTCTGTGTGTGATCAGATGAAGCCACCCTGCTCCTGATCCTC
>NW_018362871.1:9071-10417 GCF_002078875.1 Numida meleagris
GCTGTTGTGTGAGAAAATGGGCAAAATTTGTCTGGGTATTCCCAGGCTCATTTCATTGGGCCTCAAAGCATTTTGGTGAGTAAGGGAGGAAAGCCGGTATGAATCCTTGTGGAATGGGGCAACTTAGCCTTTTTTTGAGGTTTTAGGACTTGTGATGTCAGCATACGGTAGAGCAGTTTTTATTGAAAATGAAGTAGAATATGGATTTAGTTGATTAAATAACATGACAAGTATCTGTGTCTTGAAATCCCATCAAGCAATTGTGAACAAAGGACTGTTAGGCCTCTGTCCACCTCCCATTGAGACACCTATGCTGCTTGTGTAGACTCCTTCTGTTGTCAGTTTATTCTTCTCAGTCTCAATAGAATCCATGCTGCCTTTGCAATGGGATCAGGAGCTTTGGGGAGAGCCCGGTTTCACTGCCTGATGGAGGAGCGTGGGTTATGAGCTGAAGCTGTGGGCATGCCTTGTGGGTGGCTGAAGTTGTCCCATGTGTTGTGAGGTGCTGAAGCGAGCTGCTTCTGCCTTAGACCAGCATTGCGACCCAAGTAGGAGAATTTCTCTTTTGGGTGGTTCAGGATGGTTAGATGAGAACCAAACCTGTTGGAAGACGCATAAGGCTGAATGTTTCTTGGTATTGGATTCTTACACTGCCGTGGAGCACGGTTGCCTACCTACATCATCTCGTGTTCTGAGATGTGTTTGAAGAACCTCTAGAAGCTGAGTACTGGAGAGCTGTGGACAAGTGCTTGCCTTTCATAGTAGGGCTGTCTTACTTCCCTCTTCTGCCCTACTGATAGCGTTATTTTACTCCGGTTCATTCCCAAATTCCAGACAGGAACTCAGATGTTTGCCTCCGAAGTACAGAGGTGTTCCTGCAGCTCACCAATGGAGTTTTCTTCCACATGAGGCCACGCTTCCTGTGATGTGTTCAGAACCTGGGTGTTCTGTCACTGATCAGAGGACTCCTTTTCCTCTTCATATTCAGATTTGTGTTTCTTGAAGATCTTTGTGAGTCACTCCTACACCAAAGTTACACCCCTCCCCTGCCTCTTCTGATATGTTCCATCGTGCCATGCAGGAAAGGGGCAACACTGCTGAGTCACAGGGGGAGTTTTTGGGGGAATCTCTCCTTTCTGCTGCCTTTGAGAAATGTTCGATGAATGTATGTCTTTAATGCAAGATGAAATCTTGTTGTCATTGGAGGGTGAGCAGTCAGGGGGCTGTCATGCATCCCTTCCCAGATGGGAAACACACTTCATTGGCCAGAGAGGGACCCAGGGAAGACTAGCTGTGATGGAGATGTCTGTGTGTGATCAGATGAAGCCACCCTGCTCCTGATCCTC
>NW_018362872.1:0-1670 GCF_002078875.1 Numida meleagris
GGGACATGAGGACAATGGGGACATGGGGACAATGGGGCCATGCCCCCGTACCTGCTGGGCAGCTCCTGCAGCTCAGGGAAGAGCTCGTGCACCGGCTGCTCCTCAAACTGGTGCAGCCCCTCGTTCTGCGGGGGGACACGGGGACAGGGGGACAAAGGGGACATGGGGACAACGGGGACATGGGGACAATGGGGACAGCGCGTCCCTGTCCCCCCCCCAACCCCCGGTGCCCCTTGTCCCCGCTCACCTCCCGGTACAGATGGATCCCGGGGTCGGTGCCGCTCAGCAGGAACACGGTGTCACATCTGTCCCCAACGCGGACCCTGGGGACAGGGGGGACGGGGGGTGACGCTGGGGACGCACGATGGGGACACGGAAGTGGCACAGTGGGGACGGGGGTGGCACTGGGGACACCATGGGGACACACTGGGACGCAATGGGGACGCACAATAGGGACACTGGGGACATACTGGGATGCCCTGGGGACACACAATGGGGACACACAGTGGGGACACTGGGGACACTGGGGACATGGAAGTCGCTCAGTGGGGACGGGGGTGGCACTGGGGACACCATGGGGACACACTGGGATGCAATGGGGACGCACAACGGGGACACTGGGGACACTGGGGACATACTGGGATGCACTGGGGACACACAATGGGGACACTGGGGACATTGGGGACATGGAAGTTGCTCAATGGGGACAGGGGTGGCACTGGGGACACCATGGGGACACACTGGGACGCAATGGGGACAGGCAATGGGGACACTGGGGACACTGGGGACATACTGGGATGCCCTGGGGACACACAGTGGGGACACTGGGGACACTGGGGACATGGAAGTCGCTCAATGGGGACAGGGGTGGCACTGAGGACACCATGGGGACACACTGGGACGCAATGGGGACGCATAATGGGGACACTGGGGACATACTGGGATGCACTGGGGACACACAATGAGGACACTGGGGACATTGGGGACACTGGGGACATGGAAGTCGCTCAATGGGGACAGGGGTGGCACTAGGGACACCATGGGGACACACTGGGACGCAATGGGGACACACAATGAGGACACTGGGGACACTGGGGACACGGGGGACATGGAAGTTGCTCAGTGGGGATGGGGGTGGCACTGGGGACACCATGGGGACACATTGGGACACCCTAGGGACACACAATGGGGACACTGGGGACACTGGGGACATGGAAGTCGCTCAATGGGGACGGGGGTGGCACTGGGGACACCATGGGGACACACACTGGGGACACTGGGGACACCATGGGGACATACTGGGATGCCCTGGGGACACACAATGGGGACACTGGGGACATTGGGGACACTGGGGACATGGAAGTCGCTCAGTGGGGACAGGGGTGGCACTGGGGACACCATGGGGACACATTGGGACGCAATGGGGACACACAATGGGGACACTGGGGACATTGGGGACACGGGGGACATGGAAGTTGCTCAGTGGGGATGGGGGTGGCACTGGGGACACCATGGGGACGTCACACTGGGAACACTGGGGACACCATGGGGACATACTGGGATGCACAATGGGGACACACAATGGGGGGACTGGGGACACTGGGGACACTGGGGACATGGAAGTCGCTCAATGGGGACAGGGGTGGCACTGGGGACACCATGGGGACACA
>NW_018362872.1:8130-9045 GCF_002078875.1 Numida meleagris
TGGGGACACTGGGGACACTGGGGACATGGAAGTCGCTCAATGGGGACAGGGGTGGCACTGGGGACACCATGGGGACACACTGGGACACAATGGGGACGCTGGGGACGCACTCGGCATGGCACAGCTGCAGGGGGGTGAAGCGCAGCTCCAGGTTCAGGCAGCTCTCTGCAGGGGGTGACATCGCGGTGACGTCACGGTGACGTCACGATGACATCACGGTGACGTCACGGTGACATCACGGTGACGTCACGGCGACAATGGGGGGACACGGGGACGTCACCCACGCGCCACCGAGTCGAGGTCGAACTCGCAGCCCGGCTCGTAGTCGCAGTAGATGTTGAGGAAGGGGCTGGGCTTGTCCCCGGAGTCCTGCCGGTAATTAATTACCCCATTAATTACCCCATTAATTAGCCCAGCTAATCGCCTTGCACCTCAATGGGAACAATGCCCACGTAACGACCCCGCACCTTGGCGAACGCGCTGCCCAATTAACGATCCCTACCACTGACACAGGCGGTGCCCCGTTAATTAGTGACCACGCACCTTGATGAGCACGATGCCTCATTAACTAATTACCCCGTATCTTGATGCAGGTGACCCAATTAATTACTGCACAGGCAACATCCAGCTCATTAAGCCCCTCCCTTGACGAAGGCAACGCCCGATGAACAAACCAACCCGCCACGTGCCTGCATGAAGGCGATGCCCGGCTAATTAACCACGGAGTTCACTAATTACCTTAATGAAGGTGATGCCCACCACCAGGCCCCGTTTCGGGGCCGATTTCTGGAAGCAGCCGATGGAGACGATCTCTGCGTCCACTGCGGAGCGGAGCCAGAGGGGGACACCCCCATGGGACCCCAATGGGAACCCCCAGAAGACCCCAATGGGACCCCCAATGGGAACCCCCCCCCA
>NW_018362873.1:0-1205 GCF_002078875.1 Numida meleagris
GGAGGAGGGATGTGTGGGGCAGAAGTGGGATCTGGGGGATGTGTGGGGCAGAATTGGGATCTGGGGGATGTGTGGGGCAGGAGGAGGGATGTGTGGGGCTGGAGATCTGTGGGGCTGGAGGAGGGATCTGTGGGGCAGAAGTGGGATCTGGGGGATGTGTGGGGCAGAAGTGGGATCTGGGGGATGTGTGGGGCAGGAGGAGGGATGTGTGGGGCTGGAGGAGAGATCTGTGGGGCTGGAGGAGGGATCTGTGGGGCAGAAGTGGGATCTGGGGGATGTGTGGGGCGGGAGGAGGAATCTGTGGGGCAGGAGGAGGGATGTGTGGGGCGGGAGGAGGGATCTATGGGGCAGAAGTGGGGTCTGGAGGATCTGGGGCGGGAGGAGGGATCTGTGGGGCAGAAAAGTGGGATCTGGGGGATGTGTGGGGCGGGGGAAGGGATGTGTGGGGCAGAAGTAGGATCTGGGGAATGTGTGGGGCTGGAGGAGGGATCTGTGGGGCAGAAAAGTGGGATCTGGGGGATGTGTGGGGCAGAAAAGTGGGATCTGGGGGATGTGTGGGGCTGGAGGAGGGACGTGTGGGGCTGGAGGAGGGATCTGTGGGGCAGCCCCTACCCCTGTGCCCCACAGCCGTGGGCCGGCGGAGGCGGACGAGCTGCTGAAACGTGTGGGGTTCCTGTACGACGGCACCTACCGCTGGGTCAACCCACACCCGCACTGACCCACAGCTCTGCCCCATAGATCCTGCCCCATAGATCCCGCCCCATAGATCCCGCCCCACAGCCTCCCCCCCATGTTACGCTCCCAGCCCCATAGCGATGGGGTCTTGTGGTGGGGGGTGGTGGTGGGGTGCCCCATAGATCCACCCCATGTTACACTCCCTGCCCCATAGCGATGGGGTCTTGTGGGGTGGGGTGGCTATGGGGTGCCCCATAGATCCCGCCCCATAGATCCACCCCACAGATCCCGCCCCACAGCCTCCCCCCTGTGTTACACTCCCTGCCCCATAGCAATGGGGTCTTGTGGTGGGGGGTGGCTATGGGGTGCCCCATAGATCCACCCCATGTTACACTCCCAGCCCCATAGCGATGGGGTCCTGTGCTGCTGGGGAGAGGCTGTGGGGTGCCCCATAGATCCTGCCCCATAGATTCTGCCCCACAGCCTCCCCCCTGTGTTACACTCCCTGCCCCATAGCGATGGGGTCTTGT
>NW_018362873.1:3045-4091 GCF_002078875.1 Numida meleagris
CCCCCCCATGTAAGAGAACATCGGGGACGCCCCACACTTGGGGGTCTGCCCCACACCTGGAGGTCCCACCCCACACTTGTGGGTCTGCCCCATAGATCCAGAGCTTGCCCCATAGCTATGTACCCACCCCATAAGCCCATTAGGACCCCATGTAACAGCCCAACAGTTACGGGACCCCCACTTGTGGGTCTGCCCCACACTTGGGGGTCCCACCCCACACTTGTGGGTCTGCCCCATAGACCTGGAGCCCCTTCCCCCCTAAATTCCTTAGGAACTCATGTAACAGCCCAGCAGTTATGGGACCCCCACTTGTGGGTCTGCCCCACACTTGGGGGTCCCGGCCCCACACTTGTGGGTCTGCCCCATAGATCCGGAGCTTGCCCCATAGCTATGTACCCCCCCCATAAGCCCATTAGAACCCCATGTAACAGCCCAATGGTTATGGGACCCCCACTTGTGGGTCTGCCCCATAGATCTGGAGCCCGCCCCATAGCCATGTACACCCCCATAAGCCCATTAGGACCCCATGTAACAGCCCAACAGTTACGGGACCCCCACTTATAGGTCCTGCCCCACACTTGGGGGTCCCACCCCACATTTGTAGGTCTCGCCCCACACTTGTGGGTCTGCCCCATAGATCTGGAGCCCCTCCCCCCTCTATAAATCCCTTAGGACCCCATGGAACAGCCCAACGGTTACAGGACCCCCCATGTGTGGGTCTGCCCCACACCTGGAGGTCCCACCCCACACTTGTGGGTCTGCCCCATAGATCCGGAGCTTGCCCCATAGCTATGTACCCGCCCCATAAGCCCATTAGGACCCCATGTAACAGCCCAACAGTTACGGGACCCCCACTTATAGGTCCTGCCCCACACTTGGGGGTCTGCCCCATAGACCTGGAACCCCCCTCCTCCCCCCTAAGTTCATTAGGACCCCCACGTAACAGCCCAGCAGTTACGGGACCCCCACTTATAGGTCCTGCCCCACACTTGGGGGTCCCGGCCCCACACTTGTGGGTCTGCCCCATAGATCTGGAGCCCCTTCCC
>NW_018362874.1:0-1194 GCF_002078875.1 Numida meleagris
AAGAGACAGAGGAAGGCTGAGGCTCCTGTGCCGGGAAATGAAATGGGAGCAGCAACCAAGCTGGTACTGCAGGCTGAGTAAGTGTGTGCGGGCTCTGTTCGTTGCCTGATGCACTCGGGCAGCTGTGATGACCCTGCAACTCAGGGACAGCCCCGGCCCAGGCCAAAAACTGCTGGCGGGGTGAAAGGCTGGGGACACGCGGCGCCACGGGGCTGCGGGGCTGGGTGAGGGGAGAGGCAGAGGGGGCTCAGCAGAGCCTGAGGGATGCCTTTCTCCTCCTGTGGCAGCCTCCTTTCCCCACGAGCGGCACAGGTGCTCAGAAGGCTGGAGCCGCACCTCCACCAGCAGGAGGCTTTCGGCAGCACTGCGGAGAGGAACAGACAGAAGCTGGAGCTGAAGCGGCAGCTCCCTGGTAAGCTCCACGGGAAGCAGATGCTGACACCTGGGCTGGAGCCCAGCCAGCAGTACTGCCCTGCGCTCAGCCCGTAACGCTCCGTACACTGTTCTTTTCACCTCCCTAGCGCTCGATGCTGGTACCGCTCCAGAGGGGAAGGTGCTGGGAACAGCGGTGACAGCAGCGGAGCTCTGGGCAAGAGGGCTGGGAAGCTTTCCAGATTTCCACCTCTGAATGGAAAATTAAGAGCGTTGGCGTTGTTCCCTGGCAGTCTGCTGGTGTCGTGTCTGTCGCCATAAACTAACGTGTGGAAGCTGGAGCTGTGCTTTGAGAGAGGAATCTGGGCGGCGATGAGAGCTCTTCCCAATGCCCGCCAGCATGGCTTCACCAAGGGCAGATCGGTCTGACCCATCTGGTGGCCTTCTACAATGGAGTGACGGCATGGGTGGAGCAAGGAAGTGGGCGCAGAAATAAATGTCCCAAAGCTTTCCAAATGGAGGATATGGTGGGGATCGTCATCAAAGCTGTCACTTTCATGAAGTCCGAGGGACCGAATCCTGGCTAATGCTAGGAGATCCCGAGCAATACGGCTGCTGGCTACGGGGTCAGCACTGACTTTTCAGAAGGGAGGTGGCTGGGTCGGGGAACAACGCTAAAATGACGTTGTGATTTGCAAAGTGAAAACAAGTCCTTCGTGGAACCCAGAGGAAAACGGGCGCCAGAGCGGGAAGGTGAGAAACGCCCAGGTTTCCCTTCCCCGCCCCTCTGCCGTTCCCCCCCAGCTCCGGCGGAGCTGCGTC
>NW_018362874.1:4299-5708 GCF_002078875.1 Numida meleagris
CCTTGCGTGCTTCCAGAGGGAGGGGAGCAAAAGCCTCTGAGTGTGCAGCCATCTGGAGCAGAGCCCTTGGGGTGCCATCGTTCCACATCTCTGTCCGCTCCTTCAGCTCCTCTGCAGGAGATGGAGGGTGCTGCACACCTTCTCTGTCTCTTCTCGCCTCCCGGCCTGCCACCTGGCACAGCACACTGATTTTGAGCAGGGGCTGTGAGAGAGGAACACTGTCGCCTCCTAACTGCCGAGACGACAAACATTCAAGGCTTCCTTCCCGTCCGCACCTCCGCGTGCAGGGACATAGGGGACACATACAGGGTATGTAGCGCCGAATGCCAATTTAATGCTGCACAACAAAAGCATATAGAGCCGTACATGCGACCGCCCCAAGACACCCTGTTTCCTCCCAGTTACCACCCCTAGGTGCATGCAAGCACCACCCTCCCAGGAAATCTCCGTCTCGTGGACCCGCCTGTGTACGTGCACTGGTGCTCGTAGGCACCAACTACTCAGGAGTCCTCGTTCGAGAAACTTCTGTGAGTCCGCAAACACGGCTGATCTGGATCCCAGACAGCAGAGGCCTTAGGTCTCCACAGGCCTCCAGGCTGTGTTTGCCACAAGTTCAGGGGCCCTGGACCTTCAGGGCCAAAGCAGCGCTGGCAGGCTGGCAGAGGCGAGGGGCAGGAGCGCGGAGCTGAAGGAAGGCCCCAGGGGCTGAGACTGATCCTGCTTTGAGAGAGGAATCTGGGCGGCGATGAGAGCTCTTCCCAAGGCCCGCTATGCCTGTGCTCCCTAAGTGTGGGTTCCTGGGATGACAGTCACCTCTGGCGGCCGTGCATGTTTCCTGTGCACAAGTCGCGTCTCAGCTCGTATCCCCATTGCTCCCTCCCAGCAACAGCAATTCCGTGGCAGAGCCGCAGGGGAGCTCCGTGGGGACGAGGAGCAGGCTGGGGCATGGGGAATAGGAGGGCATCTGAAAGGCCTCTCCTTTCCCCAGAGGGCTGCAGAGCACTCATGCCTGCAGCTGGGAACTGTAGAGCCAGGAGCTCTGCAAAGCTGGACGTGCTTCTAAGAGTAGCCAGGAGGTTTCATATCAAATGTTACACTGATGTCCAGAAGGAGAACATTTCTGTTCCCTCTCTGGAAACAGAGGAAATCATCCGAGCAGTTGTACTAACAGCATTAAGACCAAGATTTGACGAGGCAGTCTGAAGGCCACATTAACCTTTACTGGAAGAGCTGTAGTGTGAGACACCATGTTCCTTGCCACAGGGAACACAGCCAGAGGGGAAGTCCAAAATGGGGGAAATGAGTGGAAACCATGGGGTCAGACGGTTCCCAGGCACACCTCTGAGCCTGGGAAGATACCGTAGACACAGACAACATTAAGCAGCTGTCTGTTTTGCCTGGCCTGTCAG
>NW_018362875.1:0-1645 GCF_002078875.1 Numida meleagris
GGGTCGGGTTGGAGACTGTGAAGAATCTGTGCTCCAAAGAGCGGTCAGCACTGGCACAGGCTGCCCAGGGCGGTGGGGAGTCCCCGTCCCTGGGGGACTGCAAGAACTGTGTGCATGCGGTACAAAGTGATGCGGTGCCGTGGGGAAATAGTGGTGCTGTGTGGATGGTTGGACCAGATGATCTTGGAGGTCTTTTCCAACCGTGGTTATTTTGTGATGCTACGAACTGCTCTCTGCCCCACCAGGCTACAAATGGAACGTGGTTGGAAGGAAAATCCGCTGCGTGCTCTGCGTGGGTTTGTGTGCAGTGCTATGCATCCTTGTCCTGGTGCTGGTGGCCGTGATAGGTGAGTGCCACCTGCATCCCCACGGTGATGGAACCTCTATTGTGGGTGGAGGAGGGGGGATGATGGGGTTCCCAGCGTCCTGAGCTGCTCCCCAAGCACAGCCCCGATCCCAGCTCCTGGGGCGCCCATGTTGTTATGGTTTTGTGATTTTTGTTGTCGGTATTCCACATCATTACATCATGTAAGGTACGGGCAGTTAAAGAGTTAATTCCCCGGTTACTGCAGACTACCTTTTTTGGTGTGGCCCTCTGAGGGGGAGGGGAGGAGGTGCACTCCCCAGGGGTCTTTGCGTTGGAGGGGAGGGGGTGAAGCCGAGTGGGAGACTTGGGGTCTGTTCCTTCCAGCCCGGCGGAGAAAGCACGTGGTCCTCCTGCAGTTTCCTGTGTAAGATTTTCAGCCTGTAAACCCTGTATGATAATTCTACTAGGCTCATTTTGATATATTTAGTAAAATGAGTTGTTCCTCCTCAGATCGGTGCCGCTGTTTTTTGTGTTAGATCCGTCTACGGGTCCCCCTCTTCCCAGGTTGCGGCTCCGCGGCTTCTCTGCCGCTTTAGCCGCCGGACCGCCCGGGGGCTGGCTCTTATTGCTGGCGATTTTTTTTTCTTTCCTTCCTCTTTTCTCGTTTTTTTTTTCTTTTGGGCCTGTCCCCCCTTGTCACGGACACAGACCCTTAGACAATACCGTGACACAAGTGCTGCCCTAAACCACGTTCTGCTCCACCGTCCAAAACTCTGCAGCCGTTCCCAGGGCATCGCCCCATGTTCCTGCACGCCAACACCCCACATCTGCAGGGAAACGTTCTTTGCCTCTCACTTGCCCAACTTTCTCCCTGTCAGTGCTCCAGCATCCGTCGAGCTCACCTCGCCCGCAATTCTCCCACGTGTGCCCCGACGCCTGGGTCGGTTTCCAAGGGAAATGCTATTATTTTTCGAACACAGAGAGTGACTGGAACAGCAGCAGGGAGCACTGCCAGCGCCTCGGAGCTTCCCTGGCCACCATAGACACCAAGGAGGAGAAGGTGAGAGTGGGGCATGAGCCCCAGTGCCACCACGGGGGTGGGAAACCCACACTGCTGGGGCCGCACCGACTGCTCCCGCTGCCCCCAATTTGCCCCATTCCAAAGCCACGAGGAGATGCCTTTGTGGAAAGCAGCAGGCTGCGCAGGGACAGTGTCCCGTCCTCATCTCCCCCCTCCCTGCACCCACCCGGCGCTGTCCTGAGCCGCGCAGCTCCAGGGGGAGGTCTTTGTCCACGCCATTCCCAGCACAGCATCGCAGCGCTCCAAGGGCAGCGCCT
>NW_018362875.1:4818-5895 GCF_002078875.1 Numida meleagris
CTCTCCCGGCGCTCAGCGCTTCAGCGGCTCACGCTCAGCATCTTCCCGACGCTGTCGCTGTCACACATCTCCATGGAAGATCTGTTACCACACCGCTGTCTTTTTGGCATGTTGTTTGCTTTGAAGCTCATCTGTTGTTTTTTGTATTTGGATAGGAAGGCAGTATTTCAAAGTCAGCACATTCGTTCCGTCCTGTGCTTGGCTCTCCCTGTTCTGTCCTGTACCAGGCTCCCCCCATCCTGCATTCCTTCCTGAGCTTCACGGTTTCACAGGAGGGTTGTAGATTCAGAAATGGCCTACACTATGTACAGAGATTATATGTGAGGGTTATGAGTTGGGTAAGAGCCTGCCCTATACCCAGGAAATACTGGACACTTGCAGTGCACAAACACAACGTGCCTCTTGCACAGATCCACAGCGACAGATGCCATGGGCAGCGAGCTCGTGCCGGTGCTGCTGGGCACTGCGATGCCATGGCTGTGTGCTGGGAGCTGCCTCTTCCCAGCCCTGCTGCACTCGGTGAGGCTTCCAGTGAGGCTCGAGTGAGGCTTGTGTCTGCCTGCAGCACAGTGAGGTGTTGAGAGCCCCCAGTGAGTGCAGAAATAGAAGTGGATTGTGTGCCTTCACGGCTGGAGGGCATTAGAGTGCAGTGCGCAGCAGTGTCCCTGAGTGGGTTGTGTTTTGTGGTTGCGATGTGTCAGGCCATGGAATGCAGGCAGTGCAATGCACTCGATTGTGCCTTCCCCCGCGGCTGGGGGCAGGGCCCCTCTATGGTTCCCTGCACTGTTCTGCTCTTGGCAGACATGGCCTGGATCCGCACTGATGGAAGATGTTGCCTTGGTGGTTCAGTGGCAGAATTATTGTCCCCCACGTAGGAGACCGGGGTTCAAATCCCACCCAAGGCACGGAGTCATGTCTAGCTCTGTCTGTGCCTGTGGTTCCGGGGCAGTCAGGCGTCAGCGTTCCCACAATGACAGATCCCATCCGCACTGAGCTCGTGCCAATGCTCGTTGTGCCCGGCGTGGGACCACAGAAGGGAGAGGGATGGGCGGGAGCGGTAAACCAAAGAGTGCGGTG
>NW_018362876.1:0-1220 GCF_002078875.1 Numida meleagris
TTCCAAATATGTATGATTGCCTGACACCCATCTGCCCTGAAAGAGCTTGCTTTGCAGCTGTGGGACCCGATGGCTTGAGGAATTGAGGCCCCTGGTCCACTGTGTGTGGGACAGGCACAAAGCTCTGTGCCTAGACAATCCTGGGGATTGTACTAACAGCTGCACTCGGTGAGTCTTTGCAGAGGCTCTGAGCACGTGGACTGCCCTGACCTGCCCCGACTGTGCCCGGATGACCAAAGTCCTTTGCCTTGTCATATCTCACACCCCAGGCACCTTGCTGTGGTGCTGCCGGTAAGAGCAATGTGCGCAGTGTACGGCCTCTGCATGTACGGGACAGAGCCTTCATTCCTGTATTGTACTCCACAGGTGGCAGCGGAGAATTGCGGTGCTCCTGTTTGGTGCCGGAAGTGCACGGAGACCTGTGGCTCCTCATGAAGTCAGCTTGAAGCAGAAACCTGGATGTCCTGGAATGCCTCGCAACCCTCCTTGTCTGTCTGGTAACTGGTTGCCCATACAGGTAAGGGTAATGTACCCCCACCAATGTTGACCCTTTCCGTAGCGTGGCTCAACATAGTGCTCCCCGAGCTTGTGACTGTGCTTGAGGGTACCCTGAAGGCTTCCTGTTTTTTTTTCTCCTGCTGTGTTTTCCTTGCCTCTGCCTCTTCCTAGGCTTTCCCTCGGTTGTAGTCCTTGTCTTTGGTTTGCCTTGACTTTCAGCGTGGTGCTCTCCTTGCCTCTGCCTTTCTCGAGTCTTCTCATTGCCCTTGCCCTCACCCGGGTCTCCTTTGCCACGTTCCCTTCAGATTTGGCGTTTGCCCTCACCCGGGCCTTCCTTGCTGTGTTCCCTTTCGCTGAGGCGTTTGCCCTCGCCCAGGCCTTCCTAGCCACGTTCCCTTCGGATTTGGCATTTGCCCTCGCCCAGGCCTGCTTTCCTGCGTTCCCTTTCGCTTTGAGCTTTGCCCTCACCCCAGCCTTCGTTGCCGCGTTCCCTTCAGATTTGGCGTTTGCCCTCGCCCAGGCCTTCCTTGCTGCGTTCCCTTCGGATTTGGCGTTTGCCCTCACCCAGGCCTGCTTTCCTGCGTTCCCTTCGGATTTGGCGTTTGCCCTCGCCCAGGCCTGCTTTCCTGCGTTCCCTTTCGCTATGAGGCTTGCCCTCGCCCAGGCCTTCCTTGCCACGTTCTCTTCGGATTTGGCGTTTGCCTTCTCCCAGGCCTTCCTTG
>NW_018362876.1:4809-5527 GCF_002078875.1 Numida meleagris
TCGTCTCACAGCCCCAGGCACCTTGCTGCGGTGCTGCCGGTAAGAGCAATGTGCACAGTGTACAGCCTCTGCGTTTATGGGGCGTAGAGCCTTCATTGCTGTGTTGTGCTCCACAGGTGGCAGTGGAGAACTGCGGTGCTCCTGGGTGGTGTAAGAACTGCACGGCGATCTGTGGCTCTTCGTGATGTCAGCATGAAACGGAAAGCTGCATTTCCTGGAATGTCCCCTTACTCGCCTTTCCTGACTGCATACTGTTCCCTGTTATGGGTAATGCCAACGTACACCTACCAGCGTTTGTCCATGAGGTAGTGTGGCTTAATATAGTGCTTCTAGAGCTCAGTAGTACACTTCAGCGTACCCTGAAGGCTGCCTGTGCTGCTTCTCCTGAGTTCTCCTTGTCTTTGTCCTTTCCCTGTGTTGTTCTCCTTGTCTGTAACTTAGCCTTTGATTTCTCCTGCTGTTTTCTTTACCTTGCATTTGAGTTCTGTGCAGTGTTCTCTGGGCCTTTGGCCTTGGCCTTAAGTGCAGTGTTATCCTTGGCCTTGGCATTTGGCCTGGGCCTTTGGTGCGGCGTTCTCCTTGGCGTTTGGCTTGGGCCTGGGCCTTTGGTGCGGCGTTCTCCTTGGCGTTTGGCCTGGGCCTGGGCCTTTGGTGCGGCGTTCTCCTTGGCGTTTGGCCTGGGCCTGGGCCTTTGGTGCGGCGTTCTCCTTGGCGTTTG
>NW_018362877.1:0-989 GCF_002078875.1 Numida meleagris
TGGGGTCAGTGGGGGACATGGGGGACATTGGGGTCAATGGGGGAATGGGGACACTGGGGTCAGTGGGGGACATCGGGGACATTGGGGACATGGGGGACATTGGGGTCAGTGGAGTTAATGGGGTCAGTGGGGTTAATGGGGACATTGAGGACATTGGGGTCAGTGGGGACATCGGGGTCAGTGGGGACACTGGGGTCACTGGGGGTAACTGAGGGACATCGGGGTCACTGGGCTCAATGGGGACATTGGGGTCAGTGGGGGTCACTGGGGACATTGGGGTCAGTGGGGACATTGGGGTCAGTGGGGTCAATGGGGACATTGGGGTCAGTGGGGGTTATTGGGGACTTTTTGGTCACTGGGGACATTGGGGTCAGTGGGGGTCAGTGGGGTCAGTGGGGTTAATGGGGACATTGGGGTCAATGGGGGACATTGAGGTCAATAGGGGTCAGTGGGGACATTGGGGTCACTGGGCTCAATGGGGACATTGGGGTCAGTGGGGGTTATTGGGGACTTTGGGGTCACTGGGGAAATTGGGGTCAGTGGGGGTCAGTGGGGTCAGTGGGGTCAGTGGGGTTAATGGGGACATTGAGGACATTGGGGTCAGTGGGGGTCACTGGGGACATTGGGGTCAGTGGGGACATTGGGGTCAGTGGGCTCAATGGGGACATTGGGATCAGTGGGGGTTATTGGGGACTTTGGGGTCACTGGGGACATTGGGGTCAGTGGGGTCAGTGGGGTTAATGGGGACACTGAGGACATTGGGGTCAGTGGGGTCACTGGGGGACACTGGAGTCAATGGGGTCACTGGGGGACATTGGGGTCAATGGGGACATTGGGGTCACTGGGGACATTGGGGTCAATGGGGGTCACTGGGGGACATCGGGGTCACTGGGCTCAATGGGGACACTGCGATCGGTGGGCGTTATTGGGGACATTGGGGACTTTGGGGTCAATGGGAACACTGGGGGTCAATGGGGTCAGTGGGGACA
>NW_018362877.1:6417-9432 GCF_002078875.1 Numida meleagris
CAATGGGGCCGATGGGGCCAATGGGATCAGTGGGGTCAATGGGATCAATGGGATTAATGGGGTCAGTGGGGATCAATGGGGTCAATGGGGTCAATGGGGTCAATGGGATCAATGGGGTCAGTGGGGTCAATGGAGGCAATGGGATCAATGGGGTCGATGGGGCCAATGGGATCGATGAGGTCAATGGGATCAATGGGATTAATGGGGTCAATGGGGATCAATGGGGTCAATGGGGATCAATGGGAACAATGGGGTCAATGGGATCAATGGGATCAATGGGATCAATGGGATCAATGGGATCAATGGGGCCAATGGGATCAATGTGATCAATGGGGCCAGTGGGATCAATGGGATCATTGGGGTCAATAGGGTCAATGGGATCAATGGGGTCAATGGGGTCGATGGGGGCACTGGGGTCAATGGGGTCAATGGAGTCAATGGGATCAATGGGGTCAATGGGGACAATGGGATCAATGGTGTTAGTGGGGTCAATGGAGTCAATGGGATCAATGGGGTCAATGGGGTCGATGGGGGCAATGGGATTGATGAGGTCAATGGGATCAATGGGGTCAATGGGGTCAATAGGGTCAATGGAACCAATGGGGTCAATGGGGCACACTGGGATCAATGGGATCAGTGGGGTCAATGGGATCAATGGGATCAGTGGGATCAATGGGATCATTGGGGTCAATGGAGTCAATGGAACCAATGGGGTGAATGGGGCACACTGGGATCAATGGGATCAGTGGGGTCAATGGGATCAATGGGGCCAATGGGATCAGTGGGGTCATTGGGGTCAATGGGGTCAATCGGGACAATGCGGTCAATGGGGTCAATGGGATTAATGGGGTCAGTGGGGATCAATGGGATCAATGGGATCAATGGGGTCAATGGGGATCAATGGGGTGTATGGGGTCAATGGGATCAATGGGGCCAATGGGGGACACTGGGATCAATGGGGTCGATGGGGCCAATGGGATCAATGGGGTCAATGGGATCAATGGGGCCAATGGGGACACTGGGAGCAATGGGATCAGTGGGGTCACTGGGGTCAATGGGGCCAATGGGATCAATGGGGGCAATGGGATCAATGGGGTCAATGGGGCCAATGGGATCAATGGGGGTCAATGGGATCAATGGGGTCAATGGGATCAATCGGGGCATTGGGATCAGTGGGGTCAGTGGGGTCAGTGGGGTAAATGGGATCAATGGGGTAAATGGGATCAATGGGATCAGTGGGGTCAATGGGATCAATGGGATCAATGGGATCAGTGGGGTCAATGGGATCAATGGGATCAATGGGATCAGTGGGGTCAATGGGATCAATGGGATCAATGGGGTCAATGGGATCAATTGGGCCAATGGGATCAATGGGGTCAATGGGATCAATGAGGTCAATGGGGTCAATCGGGACAATGGGGTCAATGGGGTCAATGGGNGCACACTTGGGGACATTTGGGGACAATTAGGTGTCACTTCAGGGACATTTGGGGACATTTTGGGGACATATGGGGACATTTTGGGGACATTAGTGAGCTACAAGTGTCACCTTGGGGGCATTTGGGGACACTTCTGAGGACACTTTTGGGACACTTGGGGACAATTAGGTGTCACATTTGGGGACATTTTGGGGACATTTGGGGACATCTGGGGACATTTGGGGACATCAGTGGGCCACAAGTGTCACTTTGGGGACATTTGGGGACACTTCTGAGGACACTTTTGGGGACATTTTAGGACATTTGGGGACATTTGGGGACATCTGGGGACACCGGTGTCACTTTAGGGACATTTGGGGACACTTTTGGCAACATTTGGGGGATGTCTGGGGACATTAGTGGGACACAAGTGTCACTTTGGGGACATTTGGGGACACTTTTGAGGACACTTGGGGACATTTGAGGACATTTGGGGACATTTGGGGATGTTTGGAGACATTTGGGGACAATTAGTTGTCACATTTGGGGACATTTGTGGGACACAAGTGTCAGTTTGGGGACACTTTTGAGCACACTTGGGGACATTTGAGGACAATTAGGTGTCACATTTGGGGACATCTGGGGACATTTGGGGATATTTGGGGACATTATAGGGGCATTTGGGGACACTTAGGTGTCACTTTAGGGACATTTGGGGACATTTTGGGGACATCTGGGGACATTTAGGGACATTAGTGGGCCACAAGTGTCACTTTGGGGACACTTGGGGACACTTTTGAACACACTTGGGGACATTTGAGGACATTTGGGGACATTTGGGGACGTTTGGAGACATTTGGGGACAACTGGGTGTCACATCTGGGGATATTTGTGGACATAGGTGGGACACAAGTGTCACTTTAGGGACATCTGGGGACACTTTTGAGGACACTTTTGGGGACATTTGGGGACATTATAGGGGCATTTGGGGACACTTAGGTGTCACTTTAGGGACATTTAGGGACATTTTGGGGACATTAGTGGGCTACAAGTGTCACCTTGGGAACATTTGGGGACACTTTTGAGCACACTTGGGGACATTTGGGGACATTTGGGGATGTTCGGAAACATTTGGGGACAATGAGGTGTCACATTTGGGGTCAATGAGGTGTCACATTTGGGGACATTTGGGGACATTATAGGGGCATTTGGGGACATTTAGGTGTCACTTTAGGGACATTTGGGGACATTTAGGGACATCTGGGGACATTTTGGGACATTAGTGGGCCACAAGTGTCACCTTTGGGGACACTTCTGAGGACACTTTTGGGACATTTGGGGACATTTGGGGACAACGAGGTGTCACTTTAGGGACATTTGGGGACATTTTGGGGGCGTTTGGGGACATTTGGGGACACTTTTGGGGACACTTTGGGGACATTTTGGGACCCCCCCCTCCCCCTGTGTTCCCTTTGGGGTCACCACTGGGGAACATCTGGGGACATCTGGGGACATTTGGGGACATCTGGGGACATTTGGGGACATTTTGGGGACATTTGATGTCATTTTGGGGACATTCTGGGGACATTTGGGGACA
>NW_018362878.1:0-2136 GCF_002078875.1 Numida meleagris
GACAGCAGGATTGGAGTTGGGGACAAGAGGATTAGGGATTATAGAAGGGTTTGGGTTGGGGACAGCAGGATTGGGGTTGGGGACAGCAGGATTGGGGATTACAGCAGGAATGGGCTGGGGGGCAGCGGGGTTAGGATTTTGGGATGGCAGGATGAGGGGTTATGGCAGGATTAGGGTTTAGGGATGGCGGGATTAGGGTTTAGGGAAGGCAGGATTAGGATCCTGCAACACTAAGGCTGGAATGAAATATGGGTTCTACTTCAGTTTAAGGTCATTGCTATGAAGAGTGAGTGTTGAAATTAGGATTAGAGCCTCGCTGGGGCTTAGGTTATTTTAGAGTTTAGATTATTTAGGGTCAGGGCTGTGTTAGGGTCTCAGTGGGGTCTATGCTGTCTAAAATCCTACATATGGGGCTTAGTCCAAATCCTGTATTTGCAAAGAGAGGGCTGGGTGATGATGAGGACTGGGTAGAAAGGAAGCTTTTCGTTAGCACTTAATTTAGGGCTGGCGTTCGGATGACGGCCGTGGATTAGGGTTGGGTGTAGGATGAGGGTCAGGGTTTGGGGTCACCTTCTCCTCGGGGCCGTCCACCTCCAGGAGCTGCGCCCCGCGGGCCGAGCAGAAGCTCCATGCGCTGTCCCAAGTGTTGGCTGCTTTGGAGTAGAAGTAGCACGACCCCCCGAAATAGGTCCAACCCTGGGGGCAAATGGGGCAGCCTGGGGAGGGGAACACAAAGGGGTTACCCCCAAATAGAACCGTGAGACCCCATAAAATGGGGACAGCCCTGCCCGGAGGCAGGGTTTGGGGTAGAGGAGGGCGAGGTTGAATCCGATGTATTTAGGGTTATACTGAGCTAGGGCCCCTTTGGGGTTTGGGTTTAGCTTGAGTCCTGTGTATTTGGGGCTACAGTGGGGTTAGGGTTGGAATGTGGGGTTGAATTAGGGTTAGCTGAAGGCCTGTATCTTTAGGGTTGTGGTTGGGTTAAGGTCGGGCCCCCCCCTGGGGTTGATTTAGGGTTAGGGCTGCCCCAGTGTTAGAGCTAAATTAGGATGACCTCGAGTCACATATATTTAGGATTAGGGCTGGTTTGGGTTATTGGGGTTTGGGCCAGACTGGGGTTGGTTTAAGTGTTATATATGTGGGGTATATTTGGGGTTAGGCCTGGGTTTAAGATAAATTAGGGTTTACATTATTTTAGGATTAGGTTCAATCCTATATTTTTAGGATTACAGCTGCATTCCGTGTTCAGACCCCAATGCAGCCTGGGTGGAGCTTAAGCTGCGTCTATTTAAGGTTAGGGCTGAGTTTAGGATTAAATCATTTAGGGTGAAGTCTGGTTTAGGGTTAGGGTTAGAAGCCTGTTGCAATTGGAGTTTAGCTTAAGCCATGTCCCTTCAAGGTTTTAGGGCTGAGTTTAGGGCAGTTTGGGGTTGGGTTAAATTATTTAAGATTCGCTCTGGATTAGGATTAGAACTCGTTTGTAGTTTGGGTTTAGTCTAAATCATATCCTTGCAAAGTTAAGGCTGAGTTTGGGACAGATTGGGATTGGGCTGATTTGGGGGTCAAGCTGAGTTTGGGACCAGACTGAGTTTGGGGCAGTTTAGGGTCGGGCTGGATTGGAGCCAGGCTGAGTTTGGGATCGAGTTCGGGTCAGTTTGGGGTCAGACTGAGTTCGGGGTCAGGCTGAGTTTAGGGCAGACTGGGGTTGGGCTGAGTTTGGGACATACTGGGGTTGGACTAAGTTTGGGCCAGTTTGGGGTCAGGCTGAGTTTGGGGTCGGGCTGAGTTTGGGATTGAGTTTGGGGCAGTTTGGGATCAGGCTGAGTTTGGGGTCAGACTGAGTTTGGGATTGAGTTTGGGGCAGTTCGGGGTTGGGCTGAGTTTGGGGCCAGGCTGAGTTTGGTGTTGAGTTTGGGGCAGTTTGGGGTCGGGCTGAGTTTGGAGTCGGGCTGAGTTTGGGGTCAAGTTTGGGGCAGTTTGGGGCCAGGCTGAGTTTGGGACTGAGTTTGGGGCAGTTTGGGGTCAGGCTGAGTTTGGGGTTGGGCTGAGTTTGCAGCAGACTGGGGTCAAGCTGAGTTTGGGATCGAGCTTGGGACAGTTTGGGGCTGGGCTGAGTTTGGGATTGAGTCTGGGACA
>NW_018362878.1:5243-5796 GCF_002078875.1 Numida meleagris
TGGAGGCTGCACCCATGGGTGCAGGAGACGTGGGGATAGGAAGGACTGGGGGACACCCATGATGGCATCCAGGGTGTCCCCATGGCAGAGTCTGGGGTGTCCCCATGCCTGAGGTGTCCTCATGCCCGGGGTGTCCCCAGACCTACTCTGTCCCCAAGGCTGCAGTGTCCCCATGGCCATGGTATCCCCATGCCAATGTCCACGACGACCCCATGCCCAGCACATCCCTGCTGTGTGCCCACACCCAACCCAGCACCCACAGTGCAGCTGGGTGTCCCCAAGGGGACAGAAGAGGCCCTTGGGGAGGGGGGAGGGGGGAGGGGACAGGACACCCCCGCCAGCCCCGCTGGCCTTTGCAGGAAGAGCTGGGTGCTATCAGCATCCGTCACCCTCAGCCACAGCACCCGGCTTTTGGGGCACCGCTGTGGAGCTGTGGGGTGATGGGGGTTCTGTGGGGTGATGGGTGTCCCATGGCTGCACTATGTCCCATGGTGTTGCCAGTTGTCCCATGGCCATGGTGGCTGTCCCATGGTTCTACCAGGTGTCCCATGGT
>NW_018362879.1:0-1293 GCF_002078875.1 Numida meleagris
CTGCACAGGCTCCTCTCTTGGGCACTGTCCAAAGCAGATGAAAAAGACATCCCTGACTGTGGCAGAGCAAGTGGCTATCAGCCTTTGCCTTGCCGTGTGTCTGCCCACATCGAGCCTCACAGAACCTTCAAAGAGAGAACACAACCTCTGCTGTGCTCATACCTAAACTCTGGAATATGTGGGAGGCCACGGAGGCAAAACACCGTGCAGGCTCTTAGGAACAGTGCTCCTCCTATTTTCTTCAGTGTTGCTCTGGGGAAGTAGATGAGGATAGAAGACAGAACAGAACTGTGTGGATGTCCCTCTGATGTCAAACAAAGCTCGTGTTGCCAGTTATGCCGTTTTGTCCACCTCAGACATAACTGTGTCTGACTCACATTGGCCTCCATCAATGGCTGCTGCGGGTGCCGTGCTCATTTCTCTCGAGAACTCAGGGAGGTGCACCCTGGTCAGGATGGAGTTTGGCGGCCCTGGACGCAGCGCTCCCTGCGGGCCCGCACGGGACTGTTCCTCGCCCTGCCACGGGGCGCTGGTGCAGAGATCTGCCGACACCAACAGCCGCCCCGCCGGGTTGGGCACTTGATGTTAGTCTGACCTAGGTAAACCCTTCTGGGATCACTTTGAATCTCCAGTGATATTTTGGCTATGTATAGATATACAGAACCTGTAATATTACTGTTTTGATTAATGCGATTGATAAGTTTGTAATCTGCAAGTATTTTAAGTCCATCTCACTAATGATAAGCTTGTTAAACATATCAGTATCAGTCCTTGCTGGATGTTACGTTGCCTGAAAGTGCCTTTTTGCTACTTCTAAGGGCTTCTACTATTAATTCCTTAATGAATATATCCTACTATTTTGGGGTGTATTATGGAATGCTACAAACTGACTGCTGTGATTTCTACTTACCCCGTGGGCTGGGAACCCCCTGCTATTGCATCGTGGCATGAGGGTCAAGCATAGCTGAGGCCTCCCCAGGCAGCTGTCTGAGAACAACCTCTCCACGGTCACCCAACAGAAGGGGGTGTCCTTGGCTATGCTATCTCTAACCTAGACCTGAGCCCAGGGAGACAAATGTGTGGGTAAAGGAACATACTCTCGAACTTCATGCACTTCCCAGTGCAACTCTCAGAAAGAGAGATTCCTCCTGTCACTGTTGGGGTCTATCAGCAGGCTCTGTGGTATGTGCCATGAATTGGTTGTCCGTTCCCATCCAGGTGCACTTCCTGGGCACTCAGACTCAAATTCCAGTGAGGAACATTGAAGCAGTGGTGGACCAAAGGACTCTTCAC
>NW_018362879.1:3870-5711 GCF_002078875.1 Numida meleagris
AATGACATCCTCAAGAGAGGGTCTCTGTGCATGGGGGAGGCCCAGGGAAGCCAGCACTCCCACAGACTCTGGGGATATCTGTTCTTCTGGCTTTGGGAGGAGCAGTGCCGGGGAAGGAGACTCAGAGAAAGATGTTCCCCAAGGCCATCAAGAACTGGGAAGGCATAGTATTCTTGGGCATGGCCCTCAGTCTCCATTCCACTTTTCCATCCCTTCTGCTCACCAGTCACTGAGGGCACAGCTTCCCTTTGTGGTCCTAGCAGCCTTCTGCAGAGCTCCTGGCCTGGCCCTACTTTTGCCAGGTTGCCTAAGGTTGAGGGCTTCTACAGGTCAGTATTGCTACCAGCCACAGAAGGCCACACATGGGAGTCCCCAGTCCCTCTGAACTCAACAGTGCCATGGGTGCAGGAAGGCCCAGGCTGGTGGATCATGCCCAAACTCTGACCACTTCTCGGTGGTGTCATGTCTTCCCCAAGCATGTAGCGGTTATCCTCGGGCTCAGGAGCTGGAAGACCCAAAAATGTCCCAGTGCTACCCTTCCCTGGGTCTTCCCACTGAAGGCCTCATGTGAGAACAGATATCCCCAGGTCCACTGGGACACAGCAGCAAGAGTGTAACATGTTTTTGCACTAAACAGGATCTTTGTGTTTCCCCCAGTCATGCAGGGCATGCACCAGCTCAAATACAGGACTCACACTGGGCTGTTTTTCCCCAGGCACCAAGATCCTTTGCTATACCCTGAGCCCTGGGGCTGAAATAGCCCTTCTGTTCCACACGGTATCGCTGCTCCCCAAAACAGACACCAGGGTCTTCACACATCATCACACTCTGTGGATCTGTTTTGTGGGGGCTTTGCTTTCATCCAGATTCTGTGTGATGCCAGCAGCACAGCAATGGCATAGAGAATCATGTCTACATTTTATGAGAATGGCAGCACCTCTCATCAGGCCAGCTCTTGTGTCAGGCAGTGCTGGCTCAGGTGGGATCGCAAGACCATGAGCATCAGAACCAAGCCCACCAAAGCCCAATGTAACTACAAAGAATAGCTCTGGCCTGGTCCCTCACCAAGGGTCTCTACAGAATAGCATAACCCTCCCCTCACTCTGCTGCTGGTGTACGACTCTATGGCCTGACCTACTGCTCTCCTCCTGCCCTGCCAGGCTCCTTGTATGTCCAGGGCATTCCATGGATGCTGCTTTCAGGTAGGCTAGTGTTGGATTTGGCCTTGGCCTCTGGTAGAGGGAACCATGCTGAGATGGGAGGGACAGGCGAAGAATGCCTTCTGATGAGTGAGATTAAAGGGAATAGAGAGAACTGTGGAGGTGATGCTGATGTAGGAAACTATCATGAAAAGCAGAGCACCTTGGAGGATGAGGGTAGGAACCATAAAGCCAAAGGTAAAGCCTGACTGCGCCCCCACCGGCCAGCCTCAGAAGAGGCCCATCCTCACAGTAGAAACTGACAGTGATATTCCTGGGACCCAGTCTGTACCCAGGCAACAAGGAAACTCTTGAGATCCACATGTACTGATCACTCCCCACTGTGACAAAGGTGAGGCCAGAATTAGGAGACACATGCAGTAGATAATGACAAACAGAACTGTGTGTCCGACGCAGATGATCTGTTTAGCCCAGGAGAATGAATTCAGACAACAAAAGTCACGTTCTCCTGTGCCATGGCTCTGTGCTTTCAGGAGGAGATGATGCCAGAGTGAGGTTTGATAGCTCCTTAAGAGCAGCAGCAAACTTCAAACAGGATGTCTTCTCCTGGCTTACAGGGTCTTCTCATGGCCTCTGCTGATCACTGTTGGTAGCCATCTCTCTCCAGCTCCTCTCTCTCTC
>NW_018362880.1:0-5875 GCF_002078875.1 Numida meleagris
GGGCAGCGCCAACTCCGAGCGTGATGGGTCCTTCTTTTGCTTTTCAGAAATCTGCAAAGTGTGGGAAGCCACTTCAAAATACATTCGGAGGCAGCTGCTGGAGAAGCGGGTGAGCCTTCCCTCCTGCTCGTGGCCCATCTTGCCCCTTTGCACCCGAGCGGCGGGCAGGCCACGCAGCACCATGCCCAGGGCCAGCAGGCCTCCCAGCACCTTTCCCACCTCCGCCCAGCACTGCCACGGCTCCCTCTTCTTGCTTGTCTTTTCAGGCGGTGGATATTGGAATCGGGAGCTTTGCAGTTGTGCCAACTCGAGCCGCTGCTGGACAGGATGGGGCTCTGGAAGTAGACACACCCGTTTTCCAGCTGAACCAACACGTCCAGACATTTTACAACCTCAAGGATTCTAAGACCAAAATTCCTTGTACGAAGAATTTTGCTCCGCTTTGCCTTGCTTTGCTTTGCTCTGCTGCACGGCCCCAGCATTTTGCTCCGTGCTGCAATCCCAGTGACATGGCAAGAGCAAAGTCTCTTGCAACCTGGAGAGTGCTGGGGGAGGGTGCAGACGGAGCATCCCAGCAGCCTGCCCCTCCCCTGGGCACCAGCCCCATCTCCCCAGCTCTCCCCAGCCTCTAGCTGGATGCTGGGAGCTGGTGGCAAAGCTTCCCTGCCCTTTCCGCTGCCCATCTGCTCTGCTCTGGAGATGTGGCCAAAGCGGACAAGGGCCACACCCTGCAGAGTGCTGCACGAGGGCCACAAGGGTGCTGACGACCCTTGCTCTGTGAGTCTGCCGAGCTGTGCGGGGAGTGACGTGGTTGGCCTGTGTTCCTTTTGCAGCCGAGATATTCGAACATCCGCTGAACTTCGAGGAGATTGCTCAAACCATCTACTTCCGCCCGCCAATCGTAGAGCAGTGCATCCATGAGACCCTGCTCTTCTTTGCCGAGGCCCTCCGAGGAAAGAAGGAAGTGGACTTCTTGTTCAGGAGGCTTGGCATTCTTTCTCTGAGAGGGCGACAGGTCACCATGAACTTCTTTGACGACTGCGCCCTGGAGCTGGATGCGACGGGCAACATGCTGCCAGCTCTTCTCGGGGTGAGCGTGCACGTGTCCGGGGCTCCCCGCGGCGCTCTCAAACGAGGCTTGCCACCTTTGGGAGCAGCAGACACGCGTGCGTGGCCTCTGCTCACTTGTGTCTGTCCCGACACAGGACTCCGAGATGATGAACATGATTGCCTTTCGAGGCAAAAGCAAATTCACTCGACGCAGCGTGGACGGCTGCATCGTGCTGCCAAGGTGAGCGCACAACCACTCCTGCAGCAGCCGGCCGGCCGAGGGAGCAGCTGCTCAGCTCACGCTTTGGGGCAGCTTCTTGCCAGGGCCTCTCTCCTGGCGAGGTCGATAGGCAAGAGCAGCCCTTTTCTGGGAGAGCTCCCATTCGGCCCATCGCTCGGTCCACCCAGACAGGGCTGGCACGAAGGCGACAGAAGCTCGGGGCCAGAAGGTGCTGGAGGCAGGAGGGCCCCTCAGCACCCACAGACAGTCCTCCAGGGGCTCAGCACAGGCTCCCAAAGAGCCCTGCCAGCAGGTTCCCTGGGTCAGGCACCGAGGGAGCATGGTGCCCTTTTTGCCACGTGGTGTCTTCTTGTTTCCAGGCTTCAAGTTGAGGGCTCAAAGACTTGCCAAGAAACGACATCCGTCAAGCCCCAGAGAGAGCTGCAGCCGTGGGTCGGGGGTGCCCGAAGAGGTACGTGAATGTGTCTGAATTGGACGAGGAAACCTCTTCTCTGCTGCGGAAGTCACCCCTGGCCACTGAGCCCTGGGTTTCCCGAGCACCTCCCTATGTGTCCCTGCTGCCGGGAGAGGGGTGAGAGAGAGCGGGACGGGCTCAGGAGGAATGCAGATGTGGGCTGAGTGCAGTGCCCAGCTGGGCCAAAGAGCCCCTGAAATGGTGGCTCCGCTCCCAGGGTGGCAGTGAGCGTGGGTGAGCACGGCCAAGCAGCTCTGCCGCTGCTGCTCCTCTGCACGGTCACAAAGATGATGTGGTGGTGGTCTCTTGCTTCCCACGCGCAGTGAGTGTGTACGATCCGGTGATGCTGGCTCGGCGCAGGGTATCTCAAGTGGTGAGGGTAGAGAAGAAGCAGAAAGAGGAGGAGAAGAAAAAGCAAAGAGTCCGATTCAGGTGAGCCTCCAAGAGAAGCGTAGCGGCAGAGGGTGGGGGCACACCGTGCCCTGGCTTGTTGTGCCAGGCAGGTGTTTCCCTCGGCCGTGGTGCCCGTGCCAAAAGGCCCTGGCAATGGCAAGGTGACAACAGCCGCAGTCCCTTGTGCTGCTGGAGCAGAGGTGCGGGCTGCGAGCCCAGCAGTGAGAAACTGCTTCGGCCTGTGCTCCCACCAGCTCAGCCTGCTGTGTCTCTTTAGGTTCCTGCCACAGCTTGAGCAGATGTACATGGAAGAGCTGAAGCAGCCAAAACCTCCAGCTCAGCCGGGGCCCTCCGCCAGTGCCCAGCAGGCCTCCAAAATGGTACGCCAGAGACATTGATCCGGCACCCTTGTATCCCTTCTGGGGCCCCAGAGCGGGACAGGCGTGGCAGCAGCAGCTGCCCTCCCAGGGCTCCCTGCCCAAGCCCCAGGAGACTGACGCTGCCGGCGGTTCTGTTTCCCTGGCCTGCTGCAGGCAGCGCGCTCGGTGCGCGCTCAGATCGAAGAGAGACGGCTCCGCGTGCTGATGGCCTCCAAGCGCAAGGAGGTCAAAGCCGAAATCCAGAGCCAGTGCAGGGAGTGCACACGGCGGCAGAGCGCGGAGAGAAGCCAGGTACAGTGTGCATTGACAGCCCTCAGGGACAGGCCATTCACCCCCGCTCCTCGGGAGGGGAGCAGCTGTCCAGAGCTCCTGGACACGGCAGCGTTGCTGGGGCCACCTGGCCAGGATGTCTGCCCACTGCCCTGCGCGTCGCCATGCAACAGGAGCTGCTGCAAAGAGCACAGGGCAAAGGCAGCAGCCGGCTGGGCACGGGCACGTGGAGACAAAACCAAGCCTGTGTGAGGCACCTGCCTCAGCTGAGGCACTGGGGCCCGCTCACCCGCCCCTGGGCAGAAAAGCTTCAGGGCTTGAGCTTCAGGGAGTCAGAGCTGAAGCCTGGGCAGAGTCTGTGTCGGAGAAGGAGAGCCCGCTGCTCCTCAGTGCCGTTTCCTGCACGACCGCATTCTGAGGGGGCAGCCCCAGCTCCTTGCAGCTGTTCTTTACGGCAGTCTCTCTTGCCTTCGCAGAACCCCTTCCACCGCCTGCTGGAGGTTGAGCCTCGTCCTTCCTACATCCTGAGAAGGGAGTACGACCAGAAGCTGAAGGGGAAGGACAGGTACCAAAGCCCTGCAGGGCAGACAGAGCCACAGGAGCGGCAGGACAATCCGCAGCTCCCAGGAGCAGCACGGGAACGGTAAGCGTGCACCGGCTTCTGCACAGGCCCGGGAGCAGCCTCGGGAGGCCCTGAGCCCCAGATCTGTTGCCCAGGCTTCCCTGGGCTGCGGGGCTGGGCCTTCTCCCCGTCCTCGTGACACAGAAGGAGCTGGGTGTGATGCCACCTCCGGGAGCCTCTCGGCAGCTCCCAGCCGAGGCATGACACTTGTACCAAGGGGAAGGCTGTGAGTCCCCTGGGAGGCCGGGGCCATGTGCGTGGTGCTGTGCATCTGCGTGGGCCGGCACCGGCACCGAGGAAGGAAGAGGCAGCAGCGTCCCAGCCAGCGCACGCTGGGGCCCCTTGTGTGGGTGGGAGCCCCTTGGGCGTCAGCCTTGGAGCTGCTCCGTGCCAGGGCCCGGTGCTGCTCACCTTCCCCCCGGCTGGCGGGCGCTCTTGGTGCTGATGGGCCTGGGCACGAGGGCCCCGGGGTAACACGCAGAGCGGGGTCTGACCTGGGCGGCACGTCCCCAGACTACAGGCCCGAGAGAAGCCCTGCGGCGTTTGCATCCCTCCTTCCCCAGCCCAGAGACGAAGGCCTTTCTTCTTGGTTCCTACAGGAACGGAGAGAAGACGAGGCTCTTGGAGCGCCGTGGGAAGGCCCGGGGCCTGCAAGGCAGCTTCCAGCTGCAGCGGCCGTAGACATCGCGGCCTACACCAAAACGCTGCGGCAGGCACCAGCGACTGCACCCAGGCGCACTCAAGCAGAACCTCCCACGGCTGCACGCTGCCACCTTTGCAGCGGGACAGCTGTCAGCAGCGGGGGCGAGGGGCACCTTTCCAAAACGGAATTGACACCTTCACTCAACTAAAGGGAAATTCACAGCTTCTGTAGTGTTTGCCTTACGCGATCGTTTTGTGCGCGCAAATTGCACTGCTTCAGCAATTACTTCAAGAGTCTTCAGCAAAGTGGCATTTGGCCTAGGGAAGGTCGTTCGTTACTCCTAGGCAAGCCGGACATCTGAAGCCTGAAAGCAGAGCCTCAACATTCCACAAACCGTGGAGACTTACACTGTACCCTGCTAGGGTTGGTCAGGTAGGCCCTCTAACAAGTGGTAACTAGAAACTAGTCAGCAGACGACTTTTTTGTTAAAAAATTCTGGAGCAAACATGGGACCTGCTCTACTCGGCACGCCAACTTTTGGCCGGATAGCACCTGCCAGTGGAACCCCACGACCACCAAAGACCCCTTGCAAGAACCCCACGTTACCACTGTTCATGCAGAGTATTAGATTTTAGTACGTTCAGCAATTCTCGGAGCAGGTGGGCACTTTCCGGAAACTGTATGGATATGCACGCACGCTGAATGTCTGTAATCTGTGTGCTTTAGTTGCTGGGTATGCACGTGAGGTGGAGCAATCCCCCATGCATCCGGGGCCCTTAAGAAAGAACACCTGCTGCTGAATACCACGTAGCTCTCCAGGAGTTTCATTCTGACAGGAGTTTGTCCGGTAACGGACCTGCCAAATACAGACTGTGTTTAAAATACAGTCTGTGTTTAACAGGAGAGGAGGAGCCCTGCAACCTCCAGTGCGGCTCACCGGGCCTGAGAGCCACCTCTCCTGGCGGAGGCAGCTCACGCCAGAGGGCCTCAGGCCCTGCTGCCCGTTCCATTTGCAGAGCTGCCTCGCGTGCCTCCACGTGTCTTCCCTGCGGAATTTAAGTGTTACAGGCAGCCCTGCAAGGCTGCCCTCAGCAGCAAAGCTGGGTCACCTCAGGGGACGGCGCAGAGATAACCTTCACACCCACCCCCACCGCAGCTAGAGGTAGGGAGATATTGGCCTCATTCACCAACACAGCAGAAACGTTGTTTTCCGTGTTTTAAGTCATAACTGAACACGCTCTAAATTCACCATCACCACCAGACTGGGATTTGATATTTATAAGGACGCAAAGTTGGGGTCGGCTGGCAGAAAGTGAAGCGCTCTCCCGCGCACAGACAGCTGCCAGGAGGCACTCAGGTGCCTGTGGTGCACCCAGGAATCTCTCCCCATGAGATGTTCTTGAGAAGACAGCAAAAGAAGAGCTGGGGAGACTCTCCTACTGCTTGGAATCTTCTATCGCTCAAAAAGCTTTTCTCCTCCTTCGGTTTCACTATTTAGTTCACTGGACCACTTTGCATTAACTGTCCTGCAGCTACCAAGGAGGTGGGAAGAACCTTGCAGGGAACCTGGCCAGAAAAGCTGACTCTCCTCCCTACAAATTTCAGGCAGAATGGCTTTGCGAGTACAACCAGAAGGACAACAGGTAGGTCCCTCTGAAAGCAATGCCTCCTATTTGTTGCTGTGGAAACTGCAGCAGGTACAGAGAGCACAGGAACACTATCTGATAGAGAAAATTCTAAGCTACCAAACACCATTTTTCAACACAGTCACCACCATCAGCTATGCATTTTCACCAGCAATGAGCAAGAGCCTGCATGCTGC
>NW_018362881.1:0-1006 GCF_002078875.1 Numida meleagris
TCTCATCTGGACACTGCTCCTCGGGAAGGACCAGCTTTTTGTCCCTCTTCCTGACCATGCTGAGACAGCTGGCACAGCTTGGGCCATATACAGCAAGTGGAGACGTGGTCAGAGCAATGGCCAGGAAGAGGGTCAGCCTGAGCTTCATCCTGTTCTGTCCCAAAGAACAATCTCAACACACAAGTGGCTGTCTCCAAGAGCCAGATGGCACCGCCGGTGCCATATCCAGCAAATGGAGGCATGGTCAGAGCGATGGACAGGAAGAGTGTTGGGCTCTTGCTGTCCACTGGATGCTGCTCTTCAGGAAGCACCTGGACTTTGTTCCTGTCCTCATTCCTGATGGCACAGGTGGTTAGCCAAACCAGCAGGACCAGATGGAGGTCTGGCTCTTGGTCTCAACTACACGCTGCTCCTCAGAAAGAACCTGCTTATTGTCCCCATTCCTGTTCCTGACGGGGCAGGTGGTTAGCCATTGGGTGAGGTTCAACAAGACCAAGTGCCGGGTCCTGCACTTTGGCCACAACAACGCCAGGCAACGCTACCAGCTTGGGGCAGAGTGGCTGCAAGACTGTGTGGAAGAAAAGAACATGGGGGTGTTGGTCAATGCTCGGCTGAGCATGAGCCAGCAGTGTGACCAGGAGGCCAAGAAGGCCAATGGCATCCTGGCTTGGATCAGAAATAGCATTGCCAGTAGGAGTAGGGAAGTCATTGTCCCTCCATACTCAGCCCTGGTGAGGCTGCACCTCGACTACTGTGTTCGGTTTTGGGCCCCTTACAGCAAGAAAGACATTGAGGGCCTGGAGCGTGTTCAGAGGAGGGCGACAAAGCTGGTGAGGGGCCTGGAGCAAAGGCATTATGAGGAGCGGCTGAGGGAGCTGGGGTTGTTCAGTCTGGAGAAGACGAGGCTCAGGGGAGACCTTACTGCTCTCTATAACTACCTGAAGGGAGGTTGCAGTGAGCTGGGGGCCAGCCTCTTCTCTCTTGTAACGAGTGACAGGACGAGGGG
>NW_018362881.1:3397-5619 GCF_002078875.1 Numida meleagris
TCTTCCCCCTCAACCGCAGGCTCCTGAGCGATTGCATGCGGCGGACCTGACGCTTCTCCCCTGTGTGCTTCTTTAGATCCTCAGTCAGGGGGAGCATTTCGAAAACATTTTTTTCCTCCTCTTCCAGGATCTGTGTTCCCAAGGAAGCTGAGGCCGTCAGTCTCCTTCCCTGCAACCATCCCCACTGATCATGTCCTTCCGTGCCACATCTCCATGGTTCTTGAACACCTCAGGAACAGTAACCCCACCACCTCCCTGGGAAGTCTGTGCCAAAGCATCACCACTCTGTCAGAGGCCTCGTGTTGCCATGGGAACGGGCATGGCCTTCAAGATGGCGGCTGCGGCCTGCTCTGCCTCAGGGCTGATGTCATCCCCAGCTGGTGCGCTGGAGCTCGGTTTTCCTGACAAATACCCGCCGTCTGGAGCCGAGTTTCAGCAGCTCCGAAGGCGGATGCCCATCACACGTGCCCCAGCGAGTCTGCTCCGCTGCGGGTTTATTATTTATTACTGTCTGTGAGAAGTGTTGGTGTTTCCCTCAGGTGTTTCCCAGTGTCCAGTAAACGATAATGCAAAACCATGCAGACGCACAAAGAAGAGCCATCCCTCCTCTCCTCACTTGTGACAAAATTCTTCATTGTGTCATAGAACCATTAAGGTTGGAAAAGACCTCGAGGATCCCCAGGTCCTCATCATAGAATATCATAGAACATTCCGAGCTGGAAGGGACCCGTAAGGCTCATTGAGTCCATCTCCTGAGATCTCCACCTTGCCTCAAGCTCCTTTCAGTCAGTTCTAGAGAGCAGTTAGGTCTTCCCTGAGCCTCCTCTTCTCCAGACTGAACCATCCCAGTTCCCTCAGCCACTCCCCATAAGATCCATAACGTGCTCCAGAACCCTCACAGCTTCTATGCCCTTCTCTGGACATGCCCCAGGGCCTCAATGTCTTTCTTGTAGTGAGGGGCCCAGAACTGAGGTGTCACCTACAGGACTTGCAGCTCAGCAAGTAGGTGCCCGTGAGGTATCTTCATCAATAAATCCCCAGATACTGTCTTTCAAGTCAGGTCCACATTGAGTTCTGCTCTTAAGGTAAAGGAGGGCCAATGTTCCTCTGGGCACTCCCTGTCTGGAGCTGAAGGACGGGCCCTGTATCACCACAAGAAGATGGTGGTCGCAGGGAGGAGGGCTGCAGGCACCTCAGGCCATGCTTCTGGCTCAGGATGGAGAGGGTCAGGGTGACCAGGGACGTGTCACCACCGGACATCTCGGGAAGTGCTCGGCACTGCTACAGAACGTGGCTGATAAGAGCAGTGAGACGTTCCAGACCCACTCTGTGACCTGGGATGATCACCAAAGGTCCCTGGCAGCCCAGCATACTGTCCCTGGGCAAGTGTCACCCTGCGGTGCGCTGTGACTTATCACGGTGTGATAAGAGGCAGGTGGCCACGGGGTGGTCGTTGTCCTCACACAGCCAATACGGGCAGGAGGAGCAGGGACAGGCACAGCAGTGGTGGGACCATTGCCAGGATGCCAGGCAAGATGTCGGCCTTCGGCTTGGGGTCCAGGGACGGCTGCTTTGGGCCCTCTGGAACAACAACCTTCCTGTCCCTGTACCTGACCCGTGTGAGATAAATCGCACCGCCAGGGCCATATCCAGCAAATGGAGGCATGGTCAGACCGATGGTCAGGAAGAGAGTCGGACTCTTGCTCTCCACTGTACGCTGCTCTTCGGGAAGCACCTGGTCTTTGTTCCCGTCCATATTCCTGACGGGGCAGTCTGTTATGCCCTACCAGCAGAGCCAGCTGGAGGTCTGGCTCTTGGTTCCATCTGCATGGTGCTGTTTGGGAAGCACCTGATTTTTGTTCTCGTCCTCCTTCTTGACAGGGCAGGTGGTTAGGCCAAACCAGCATGGCCATTTTGAGGTCTTGGTCTTGTCTGGACGCTGCTCCTCAGAAAGGACCAGCTTTTTGTCCCTCTTCCTGACCAAGCTGAGACAGCCGGCACAGCCAGGGCCATATCCAGCAAGTGGAGACATGGTCAGAGCGATGGCCAGGAAGACGGTCAGCGCAATGGCCATGAAGAGAGTCAGGGTGAGCTTCATCCTGTTCTCTCCCAAAGAACAGTCTCAACACACTAGTGGCTGTCACTAGTCTCATTGAGTCCAACTCCTGGCTCCACACAGCACCGCCCAAAGATCACACCCTATGTCTGAGAGCAATGTCCAG
>NW_018362882.1:0-1092 GCF_002078875.1 Numida meleagris
GGGTGTGGTTGGGGTGTTGCTGTGCTGTTGGGGTGTTGATGTTGGGGTCTTGGTGTTGGGGTGTTGTCGGGGTATTGATGTTGGGGTGTTGTTGGGGTGTTGATGCGTTGGGGTGTTGATGTCAGGGTGTTGTTGGGGTCTTGGTGTTGGGGTGTTGATGTCGGGGTGTTGATGTGTTGGGGTGTTGATGTCAGGGTGTTGTTGGGGTGTTGGTGTCAGGGTGTTGATGTGTTGGGGTGTTGATGTTGGGGTGTTGATGTTGGGGTTTTGTTGGGGTCTTGGTGTTGGGGTGTTGTTGGGGTCTTGATGTTGGGGTGTTGATGTTGGGGTGTTGTTGGGGTGTTGATGTGTTGGGGTGCTGATGTCGGGGTGTTGCTGTGCTGTTGGGGTATTGATGTTGGGGTGTTGATCTTGGGGTGTTGTTGGAGTATTGGTGTGTTGGGGTGTTGATGTCGGGGTGTTGATGTGCTGTTGGGGTGTTGATGTCGGGGTGTTGATGTTGGGATACAGATGCGTCGGTGCTGTCAGGGTGTCGACGTCGGGGCGTTGATTGGGCTGTTGGGGTCTTGATGTTGGGGTGTTGGTGTCAGGGTGTTATTGGGGTGTTGTCGGGGTATTGATGTGTCAGGGTGTTGTTGGGTATTGATGTGTTGGGGTGTTGATGTCGGGGTGTTGTTGGGGTGTTGATGTGTTGGGGTGTTGATGTTGGGATATGGATGTGTCGGTGCTGTCAGGGTGTTGATGTCGGGGCATTGTTGGGCTGTTGGGGTGTTGATGTTGGGGTGTTGATGTCGGGATGTTGATGTGTTGGGGTGTTGTTGGGGTGTTGACGTTGGAGTGTTGATGTCAGGGTGTTGTTGGGATGTTGATGTTGGGGTGTTGGTGTTGTGGTGTTGATGTTGGGGTGTTGATGTCGGGGTGTTGATGTCGGGGTGTTGATGTTGGGGTGTTGATGTTGGGGTGTTGATGTTGGGGTGTTGTTGGGGTGTTGATGTCGGGGTGTTGGGGTGTTGATGTCGGGGCGCTGTTGGGGTGTTGATGTTGGGGTGTTGATGTGGGGGTGTTGTTGGGGTGTTGATGTCGTGGTGTTGT
>NW_018362882.1:9076-10257 GCF_002078875.1 Numida meleagris
CACGTGGATCTATGGGGCACGTGGAACTATAGGGCACGTGGGTCTATGGGGCACACGGATCTATGGGGCACGTGGATCTGTGGGGCACGTGGGTCTATGGGGCACGTGGATCTATGGGGCACGTGGGTCTATGGGGCACGTGGATCTATGGGGCACGTGGGTCTATGGGGCACGTGGATCTATGGGGCACGTGGATCTATGGGTGCCATGGATCTATGGGGCACGCGGATCTGTGGGGCACGTGAACCTATGGGGCACGTGGATCTGTGGGGCACATGGATCTATGGGGCACGTGGATCTATGGGTGCCATGGATCTATGGGGCACGTGGATTTGTGGGTCCTAGGGGTCTACGGGGTATGTGGGTCTCTGGGGCACGTGGATCTATGGGGCAAATGGATCTATGGGGCACATGGATCTATGGGGCATGTGGGTCTATGGGTGCCATGGATCTATGGGGCACACGGGTCTCTGGTGCACGTGGATCTATGGGGCACGTGGGTCTCTGGGGCACGTGGATCTCTGGGGCATGTGGATCTGTGGGGCACGTGGGTCTATGGGGCACGTGGATCTATGGGGCACATGGATCTATGGGGCACATGGATCTATGGGGCACCTGAATCTATGGGGCACGTGGGTCTATGGGGCACATGGAACTATAGGGCACATGGGTCTATGGGGCACGTGGATCTGTGTGTCCGAGGGCTCTACGGGGTGTGTGGGTCTCTGGGGCATGTGGATCTATGGGGCACGTGAATCTTTGGGGCACGTGGGTCTATGGGGCACGTGGATCTATGGGTGCCATGGGTCTATGGGGCACGCGGATCTATGGGGCACGTGGATCTATGGGGCACAAGGATCTATGGGGCACGTGGATCTATGGGGCACGTGGATCTATGGGGCACATGGATCTATGGGTCACCTGGGTCTGTGGGTTCTGTGGGTCTCTGGGGCACGTGGATCTATGGGGCACGTGGATCTATGGGGCACGCGGATCTATGGGGCACATGTGTCAATGGGGCACATGGGTCCTATGGGGCACGTGGGTCTATGGGGCACATGGATCTATGGGGCACACAGATCTAGGGGGCATGTGGGTCTATGGGACACGTGGATCTATGGGGCACATGGATCTATGGGGCATGTGGATCTATGGGGCACGTGGAACTATAGGGCACATGG
>NW_018362883.1:0-906 GCF_002078875.1 Numida meleagris
CAGCTCTTGGCTGCTGCTGGCTGGCAGCTCTTGGCTGCTGCTGGCAGGCAGCTCTTGGCTGCTGCTGGGTTCAGCTCTTGGCTGCTGCTGGCTTGCAGCACTTGGCTACTGCTGGCTTGCAGCTCTTGTGTGGTCCTGGCTTGCAGCTCTTGTATGGTGCTGGCTTGCAGGTCTTTTATGTTGCTGGCTTGCAGCACTTTCATGGTACTGGCTGGCAGCACTTGGCTTCTGCTGGCCTGTAGCACTTTGCTGCTGCAGGCTTCCATCTCTTGGGTGCTGCTGGCTTCTATCTCTTTGGTACTGCTGGCTGGCAGCTTTTGGGTGCTGCAGGATGGCAGCTCTTGGCTGCAGCTGGCTGGCAGCTCTTGGCTGCTGCTGACCTGCAGCTCTCGGCTTGTGCAGGCTTGTACCTCTTGGCTGCTGCTGGCTTGCAGCTCTTGGCTGCTACTGGCTTGCAGGTCATGGATGGTGCTATCTTGGGTGATTGCTCAGGTCCTGGCCTGCAGCTCTTGGCTGCTAATGTTTTCCATCCATGGTTGCTGCTGCCTGGCAGCTCTTGGCTGCTGCTGACTGGCAGCACTTGGCTGCTGATGGCTTGCATCTCTTGGCTGCTGCTGGCCTGCAGCTTTTGGCTCCTGCTGCTAGCAGTACTTGTCTGCTGCAGACCTGCAGCACTTGTCTGCTGCTGACCTGCAGCACTTGTCTCCTGCTGACCCGCAGCTCTTGGCTGCTGCTGCTAGCAGCTCTTGGCTGCTGCTGGCTAGCAGAACTTGTCTGCTGCTGACCTGCAGCACTTTTCTGCTGCTGACCCGCAGCTCTTAGCTGCTGCTGACCTGCAGCTCGTGGTTGCTGCTTGCTGGCAGCACTTGGCTGCTGCTGGCTTGCATCTCTTGGGTGCTGCTGGCT
>NW_018362883.1:8319-9194 GCF_002078875.1 Numida meleagris
CTTGGCTGCTGCTGTCTTGCAGCTCTTGGGTGCTGCCGGCTTGCAGGTCTTGGATGCTGCCGGCTGGCAGCACTTGGCTTCTGCTGGCTGGCAGAACTTGGTTGCTGCTGGCTTGCAGCTCTTGTCTGCTGCTGGCTGGCAGCTCTTGTCTGCTGCTGGCTGGCAGCTCTTGGTTGCTGCTGGCTGGCAGCTCTGGGCTGCTGCTGGCTGGCAGCTCTTGGCTTCTGCTGGCTTCAGCTCTTGGCTGCTGCTGGCTTGCAGCTCTTTGATGCTGCCGGCTGGCAGCACTTGGCTTCTGCTGGCTTGCAGCACTTGGCTGCTGCTGGCTTGCAGCTCTTGTCTGTTGCTGGCTGGCAGCTCTTGGCTGCTGATGGCTGGCAGCACTTGGCTGCTGATGTCTTGCAGCTCTTGTATGGTGCTTGCTTCCAGCTCCTGGCTGCTTCTGGCTCACAGCACTTTGCTGCTGCTGGCTTGCAGCTCTTGGCTGCTTCTGGCCTGCAGCTCTTCGTTGCTGCTGACCTCCTGCTCTTGGGTGCTGCTGGCTCACAGCACTTGATTGCTGCTGACCTGCAGCTCTTGGCTAGTTCTGGCTTGCAGCTATTCGCAGCTGATTGAAGCAGCACTTGGCTGCTGCTGGATGGCGGCACTTGGTTGCTGCTGCCCTGCAGCTCTCGGCTATTGCAGACTTGTAGCTCTTGGCTGCTTCTGGCTTGCAGCTCTTGTATGGTGCTTGCTTCCAGCTCCTGGCTACTTCTGGCTCACAGCACTTGGTTGCTGATTACCTACAGCTCTTGGCTGCTGCTGGCTTGCAGTGCTTATTTCCTGCTTGCTTGCAGCTCTTGTATGGTGCTGGCTGGCAGCTCTTGGGTGCTGCT
>NW_018362883.1:11813-12670 GCF_002078875.1 Numida meleagris
TGCAGCTCTTGGCTTCTGCTCGCCTGCAGGTTTTGGCTGCTTCTGGCTTTCATCTCTTGGCTGCTGCTGGCTTTCATCTCTTGGCTGCTGCTGCCTCGCAGCTCTTGGCTGCTGCTGCCTCGCAGCTCTTGGCTGCTGCTGGCTGGCAGCTCTTGGCTGATTCTGGCTTGCATCTCTTGGCTGCTGCCGGCTGGCAGCACTTGTCTGCTGCTGACCTGCAGCACATGGCTGATGCTGACCTGCAGCTCTTGGCTGGTGATGGCTTTCATCTCTTTTCCGCTGCTGGCTTTCAGCTCTTGTCCGCTGCTGGCTGGCAGCTCTTGTCCGCTGCTGGCTGGCAGCTCTTGGCTGCTGCTGGGTTTCATCTCTTGGCTGCTGCTGGCTGGCCGCTCGTGGCCGCTGCTGGCTGGCAGCTCTTGGCTGCTGCTGGCTTGCAGCTCTTGGCTGCTGCTGGCTGGCAGCTCCTGGCTGCTGCTGGCTGGCAGCTCTTGGCTGCTGCTGGCTGGCAGCTCTTGGCTGCTGCTGCCTGGCAGCTCTTGGCTGCTGCTGCCTGGCAGCTCTTGGCTGCTGCTGCCTGGCAGCTCTTGGCTGCTGCTGGCTGGCAGCTCTTGGCTGCTGCTGACCTTCAGCGCTTAACTGCTGCTGACCTGCAGCACTGGGCTGCAGCTGGCTGGCAGCACTGGGCTGCTGCTGGCTGGCAGGACTTGGCTGCTGCTGACCTGCAGCTCTGGGCTAGTGCAGGCTTGTACTTCTTGGCTGCTGCTGCCTTGCAGCTTTTGGCTGCTGCTGGCATGCAGCTCTTGTATGGTGTCGGTTTGCAGCTCTTGTATGTTGCTGGCTTGCAGCTCTTGGCTTCT
>NW_018362884.1:0-1382 GCF_002078875.1 Numida meleagris
GGGCGTTCAGTATACTTGGAAATGTTTGCTCCAGGGGAGGAAACACAGCCCAACCATTTGTCATGGGTTGATCGAAACTGCACTGGAACAGGGTGGTGCTCCCGAGCACACGCAGTACATGGATGATATTGTTGTGTGGGGCAATACCAAAGAGGAAGTTTTCAAGAAAGGTGAGAAAATAATCCAGATCCAGAATCTGTGGAAAGAGATCGCTGCCTGAATAAAGAATAAGGTTGTAAAGGTGCACCATGTAGATGCTCATGTGACCAAGAGTTGGGCTACTGAAGAACAAGAGAATAACCACCAGGTAGATCGAGCCGCCAAAACTGAGGTGGCTCAAACAGACTTGGACTGGCAACACAAGGGTGAACTATTTCTAGCTCGGTGCGCCCATGAGACCTCGGGCCATCAAGGAACAGATGCAGCATACAAGTGGGCTAGAGACCGAGGGGTAGACTTATCTATGGACACAACTGCACAGGTTATTCACGATTGTGACACATGCGCCACAATTAAACAAGTCAAGAGGATGAAACCTCATGGGGGGGAAGGGTGATGGCAAAGATATAAACATGGGGACGTGTGGCAGGTTGATTCTATCACCTTGCCCTGAACCCGCGATGGTAAGCGTTATGTGCTCACCATGGTGGAGGCAACCACTGGGTGGCTTGAAACATTTCCAGTACCCCATGCTACCGCCCGAAACACCGTATTTGGCCTCGAAAAACAAGTCCTGTGGCGACATGGCACTCCGGAAAGAATTGGGTCAGATAACGGGACTCATTTCAGAAATTCCCTTGTGGACAGTTGGGCCAAAGATCATGGCACTGGGTGGATTGATCATATATGTTGAGAGCAGTGGGTGGCAGAACATTTAAGCACTGGGAGAAGCATTTTGCAGAAGCCAGCTCGTTGGTCATACATACTGTAGAGAGAGAGGTCCCCGTAATACATGTAAAAGGCATGTTGGGAAAACTTCTGGAAAGGGCCAACCTCTCTGTGGCACTGTTTTTGCTCAGGGACCTTGTCCACCTGGTGGGTAATGCAGAAAAATCGGGATGTTCAATTTGTACCACAAGGGAATTTGATGCTGGGGGAGTGCAGTCAGCAATTCCATGTGCATACATGTATACGTGTGTAAGTGTGCATGGTTACTGCACATTAATCATTGTTTGTTTGAATAAATATTAGGCATGATGTACTGATATGGAATAAGGGGTGGAATGTCATGGTTTTATGACTTTTGTTATTGGTATTCCACGTCATAACATCTCACCTTCAGCACAAGAGTAAGGCCTTCCATTTTGGACACCCTCCCTCTCATTTTATTTGATTCATTAGCTTCAATTCCAATTATGGTGTATTATACTGTGTTATTTTGC
>NW_018362884.1:4292-5777 GCF_002078875.1 Numida meleagris
ATGAGGAGGGAGGTAAGTAGAGGGAGAGTGACGGCACTGGTGGAGACAAAGCAACTGGCGTCATTTACCTGAACTTGAGCAAGGCCTTTGACGTGGTACCACGTCACATTATCTCTAAATTGGAAAGATATGGATTTGAAGGGTGGACTATTCAAGGGATAAGGATTTGGTGGGAAGGTAGTGGCCCAAGGGTTGCTCTCTGCAATCTCTGTGCTGTGGGGATGTGCTGGATGTGCACTGCGGCTTTGCACTGCTTCTGCTCCGCGCACTTACTGAGTCTTGGGATGTTGCATTTAGGAAGAACAAGCTCAGCTTTTCATAGGTTTATTGGAGCCGGCCAACACTTGGTGTCTGGCAGCTGCTCTGAGATCCTGATCAAAGCATTCAAGAAGAGAAGTACAGCCATAGTTAGGAAGGGTGATGGAGTTGTCTGTCAAACATGCCTCCCCCCAGAAGCAAGCAGTGGGCTGGAGTCAGCACCAACAACAAACATTCCTTCCACCTTTCCCTGTCCTCCATTCACCCATTATCTTTGGTTTCAAGGAAATAGGGCGATACTGCAAAGAAAACAAAAGCTCTGGGACAACTCAGCTACTTTATTCTCCCCCTTTCCTTTCACCTGCAGGTGATTTTCAGTAAACCTCCAAGAATGGCGTTGTTGTTCTCCTGACCTTGTATCTGATTACACAGGCATGGCAGAAGTATGCCACCGGGCAGAGGGTTTCCAGTGGCTGTGCCACGTCCCTCTCTGGACTCCCCTTTGCACGTCCACTCAACACACTGCCTCCAGCTGAAAGAGAGCAATGTATGTTATCCCCATGCCAGGGAGGAAGGGGGAGCAGCATTTAACTTACCTCCAGAGCTCCTCCTCAGCTCAGGGGACGTATAAGGTTTATCACTGCACAAAGCCACACGTGGTGAACAGGCTGGGGCTCCGCTGAAGCTGTTTGCACACTGCAGGCTCTGTCTCCTGGGCGGATGTTCAGGTAGGTTACGAGGCAGGAACTGCTTTTGAAGGCTCTCACAAACTCAGGGCACTGCTATGGTTGGTCTCCTCTATGGATGTGCTTGTGGGACCTGAGGTTAGAATGGCTTTTGAAGCCCTTCCCACACTCAGGGCACTTGTAGGGTCTCTCTCCTGTGTGGATCCGCAGGTGACAGTTGAGGTCAGAACTGCTTTTAAAGCTCCTTCCACACTCAGGGCACTTAAATGATCTCTCTCCTGTGTGCTTGCGCTGGTGGTAGGTGAGGTGGGAACTGCTTTTGAAGCTCCGTGGGCACAGAGCACACCTGTATGGTGTCTGTCCTGTGTGGATACTCTGGTGGCAAATGAGGTCAGAATTCTTTATGAAGCTCTTCCCGCATTCAGGGCACTTAAAGGGTCTCTCTCCTGTGCGGACGCTCTGATGGTACGTGAGGATGGGCCTCCCTTTGAAGCATTTTACACAATGAGGGCACTTGTACAGTCTCTCCTTCGAATGGATG
>NW_018362885.1:0-1050 GCF_002078875.1 Numida meleagris
CCCACCCCCCGCCCCATACCGGTGGGGATGAAGAGGGTCTGCCCCTGGCGCAGGGGGCAGCGGTAGCAGCGATCCACCTGGTCCCCGAAGAAGAGCTGCCCCTGGTTGCGGGAGCGGCCCCACGCCTCGAACAGCCCCAGGTTGGCGGCCGTGGGGCGCGCCAGGTAATAGATCTTCTCGCCCTGTGGGGCGCGGGGGGCGGCCGTGGGGCGGGGGGCGGCCAGCGGGCCCCGTGGCTGCCCCATAGCCGCCCCATAGCCGCCCCATAGCCGCCCCATAACCGCACGCGATTGTCGCGTCGGTTCTTCATTGCTCCGTAGGCAGCCATTGAAATCCAGCAAGAGCCAGAGAGGCCCGTGATAGCCCCATAGCGACCCACAGCTGCCCCATAGCGACCCACAGAGACCCATGGAGACCCACAGAGACCCACAGCTGCCCCACAGCTGCCCCACAGCTGCCCCACAGCTGCCCCACAGCTGCCCCACGGAGACCCATGGAGACCCACGGAGACCCACGGAGACCCACAGCTGCCCCACGGAGACCCACGGAGACCAACAGCTGCCCCACAGAGACCCATAGAAACCCATAGCGACCCACAGCTGCCCCATAGAGACCCATAGAAACCCACAGAGACCCACAGCTGCCCCATAGAGACCCACAGCTGCCCCACAGAGACCCACAGCTGCCCCACAGCTGCCCCATAGAGACACATAGAAACCCACAGAGACCCACAGCTGCCCCATAGAGACCCACAGCTGCCCCATAGAGCCCCATAACCCCCTTTAAGCCCCCAAACCAGCCCCCCAGAGCCCCAAAACCTGCGCCCCATAGAGCCCCATAACCGCCCCATAGAGCCCCATAACCGCGCCATAGAGCCCCATAACCGCCCCACAGAGCCCCATAACCCCCCCAGAGCCCCCCAATTGCCCCACAGAGACCCATAACCGCCCCCAAACCACCCCATAGAGCCCCATAACTGCCCCACAGAGCCCCATAACCGCCCCACAGAGCCCCACAACTGCCCCATAGAGTCCCACAGAGCCCCATAAC
>NW_018362885.1:3974-5313 GCF_002078875.1 Numida meleagris
ATGGAGGCTCGGATGTGGGGCAGGAGGGGTTTGGGGGATACAGGGAATCCCAGATGTGGGGCAGGAGGGGATTGGGGGATGCATGGAATCCCAGATGTGGGGCAGGAGGGGTTTGGGGGACACATGGAATCCCAGATGTGGGGGCAGGAGGGGTTTGGGGATGCATGGAATCCCAAATGTGGGGCAGGAGGGGTTTGGGGGACACAGGGAACCCCAAATGTGGGGCAAGAGGGGACTGGGGGTCCACAGAACCCCAAATGTGGGGCAGGAGGAGACTGGGGGACCCACGGAATCCGCAGTGTGGGGCAGGAGGGGTTTGGGGGGCAGAGGGAACCCCAGATGTGCAGCAGGAGGGGTTTGGGGGACACATAGAATCCTCAATGTGGGGCAGGAGGGGTTTGGGGGACACAAGGAATCCCAGATGTGGGGCAGGAGGGGTTTGGGGGACACAGGGAATCCCAGATGTGGGTCAGGAGGCATTTGGGGGACACATAGGATCCCAAATGTGGGGCAGCAGGGGTTTGGGAGACCCATGGAATCCCAGATGTGGGGCAGGAGAGGTTTGGGGATCCTATGTGTCCCCAAATGCGGGGCAGGAGGGGTTTGGGGGACACATAGAATCCCAAATGTGGGGCAGGAGTGATTTGGGGGGCCCACAGAATCCCAAATGTGGGGCAGGAGGGGTTTGGGGATGCATGGAATCCCAAATGTGGGGCAGGAGGGATTATGGCGGACCCACGGAATCCCAGATGTGGGGCAGGAGGGGATTGGGGGTCCACAGAACCCCAAATGTGGGGCAGGAGGAGACTGGGGGACCCATAGAATCCTCAATGTGGGGCAGAAGGGATTTGGGGGACACATGGAATCCCAGATGTGGGGCAGGAGGAGTTTGGGGATGCATGGAATCCCAAATGTGGGGCAGGAGGGATTATGGCGGACCCACGGAATCCCAAATGTGGGGCAGGAGGGGACTGGGGGTCCACAGAACCCCAAATGTGGGGCAGGAGGGGATTGGGGACACATGGAATCCCAGATGTGGGGCAGGAGGGGTTTGGGGGGATCCCCAGAATCCCAAATGTGGGGCAGGAGTGATCTGGGGGACACACAGTATCCTAAATGTGGGGCAGGACAGGTTTGGGGGCCCCATAGAAACCCAAATGTGGGGCAGGACAGGTTTGGGGGACCCATAGAACCCCAAATGTGGGGCAGGAGGGGTTTGGGGGACCCATAGAACCCCCAATGTGGGGCAGGACGGGGTTTTGGGGTCATCTGGGTGGGATTTGGGGTCAAATCTGGGGTGTGCGGATCCCCAAAACCCCAACTGTGACTCAGTGCCTGT
>NW_018362885.1:11953-13108 GCF_002078875.1 Numida meleagris
GGATGCATGGAATCCCAGATGTGGGGCAGGAGGGGTTTGGGGGACACAGGGAATCCCAGATGTGGGGCAGGAGGGGTTTGGGGATGCATGGAATCCCAGATGTGGGGCAGGAGGGGTTTGGGGATGCATGGAATCCCAGATGTGGGGCAGGAGGGGATTGGGGGACACATGGAATCCCACATGTGGGGCAGGAGGGGTTTGGGGACACATGGAATCCCAAATGTGGGGCAGGAGGGGTTTGGGGACACATGGAATCCCAGATGTGGGGCTGGAGGGGTTTGAGGGACCCATAGAACCCCAAATGTGGGGTAGGAGGGATATGGAGGACACAGGGAACCCAAATATGGGGCAGGAGGGGTTTGGGGGTCCACAGAATCCCAAATGTGAGGCAGGAGGGAATTGGGGGACACAGGGAACCCCAAATGTGGGGCAAGAGGGGTTTGGGGACACATAGAATCCCAAATGCGGGGCAGAAAGGGTTACAGGGACCCATAGAATCCCAAATGTGGGGCACGAGAGATTTAGGGGACACAGGAAACCCAAATATGGGGCAGGAGCGGTTTTGGGGTCCACAGAATCCCAGATGTGGGGCAGGAGGGGTTTGGGGATGCATGGAATCCCAGATGTGAGGCAGGAGGGGATTGGGGGACACAGGGAATCCCAAATGTGGGGCAGGAGGGGTTTGGGGACACATGGAATCCTAAATGTGGGGCAAGAGGGGATTGGGGGACACATGGAATCCCAGATGTGGGGCAGGAGGGGTTTGGGGACACAGGGAACCCCAAATGTGGGGCAAGAGGGGTTTGGGGGACACATGGAATCCCAGATGCGGGGCAGGAGGGGATTGGGGGACACAGGGAACCCCAAAGGTGGGACAGGAGAGATTTAGGGGACACAGGGAACCCAAATATGGGGCAGGAGCAGTTTCGGGGTCCACAGAATCCCAAATGTGGGGCAGGAGGGGCTTGGGGGACCCACAGAACCCCAGATGTGGGACAGGAGGGGTTTGGGGATGCATGGAATCCCAAATGTGGGGCAGGAGGGGTTATGGGGACCCATGGAATCCCAGATGTGGGGCAGGAGGGATTATGGGGACCCACAGAATCCCAGATGTGGGGCAGGAGGGATTATGGGGACCCACAGAATCCCAGATGT